>NC_143541.1:9495000-9623566 GCF_031878675.1 Megascapheus bottae | reverse complement strand
TAGGAGGACCAGTTCTGTGGAGGACCAGTTCTGAGGAGGACCAGTTCTGTGGAGGACCAGTTCTGTGGAGGACCAGTTCTGAGGAGGACCAGTTTGAGGAGGAGGACCAGTTCTGAGGAGGACCAGTTCTGAGGAGGAGGACCAGTTCTGAGGAGGACCAGTTCTGAGGAGGACCAGTTCTGAGGAGGAGGACCAGTTCTGTGGAGGACCAGTTCTGAGGAGGACCAGTTCTGAGGAGGACCAGTTCTGAGGAGGAGGACCAGTTCTGTGGAGGACCAGTTCTGTGGAGGACCAGTTCTGAGGAGGACCAGTTTTGAGGAGGAGGACCAGTTCTGAGGAGGACCAGTTCTGAGGAGGAGGACCAGTTCTGAGGAGGACCAGTTCTGAGGAGGACCAGTTCTGAGGAGGAGGACCAGTTCTGAGGAGGACCAGTTCTGAGGAGGACCAGTTCTGAGGAGGAGGACCAGTTCTGTGGAGGACCAGTTCTGAGGAGGACCAGTTCTGAGGAGGACCAGTTCTGTGGAGGACCAGTTCTGAGGAGGACCAGTTCTGAGGAGGACCAGTTCTGTGGAGGACCAGTTCTGAGGAGGACCAGTTCTGTGGAGGACCAGTTCTGTGGAGGAGGACCAGTTCTGTGGAGGACCAGTTCTGAGGAGGACCAGTTCTGAGGAGGAGGACCAGTTCTGAGGAGGAGGACCAGTTCTGAGGAGGAGGACCAGTTCTGAGGAGGAGGACCAGTTCTGTGGAGGAGGACCAGTTCTGTGGAGGAGGACCAGTTCTGTGGAGGACCAGTTCTGTGGAGGAGGACCAGTTCTGAGGAGGACCAGTTCTGTGGAGGACCAGTTCTGAGGAGGACCTGTTCTGAGGAGGACCAGTTCTGAGGAGGAGGACCAGTTCTGTGGAGGACCAGTTCTGTGGAGGAGGACCAGTTCTGTGGAGGACCAGTTCTGTGGAGGAGGACCAGTTCTGTGGAGGACCAGTTCTGTGGAGGAGGACCAGTTCTGTGGAGGACCAGTTCTGTGGAGGAGGACCAGTTCTGAGGAGGACCAGTTCTGAGGAGGAGGACCAGTTCTGAGGAGGACCAGTTCTGTGGAGGACCAGTTCTGTGGAGGACCAGTTCTGTGGAGGAGGACCAGTTCTGAGGAGGACCAGTTCTGAGGAGGACCAGTTCTGTGGAGGAGGACCAGTTCTGAGGAGGACCAGTTCTGTGGAGGACCAGTTCTGTGGAGGAGGACCAGTTCTGAGGAGGAGGACCAGTTCTGTGGAGGACCAGTTCTCAGGAGGAGGACCAGTTCTGTGGAGGAGGACCAGTTCTGAGGAGGAGGACCAGTTCTGAGGAGGACTAGTTCTGTGGAGGACCAGTTCTGAGGAGGACCAGTTCTGAGGAGGACCAGTTCTGTGGAGGAGGACCAGTTCTGTGGAGGACCAGTTCTGTGGAGGAGGACCAGTTCTGAGGAGGAGGAACAGTTCTGAGGAGGACCAGTTCTGAGGAGGAGGACCAGTTCTGTGGAGGACCAGTTCTGAGGAGGAGGACCAGTTCTGTGGAGGACCAGTTCTGTGGAGGAGGACCAGTTCTGAGGAGGACCAGTTCTGAGGAGGACCAGTTCTGTGGAGGAGGACCAGTTCTGTGGAGGACCAGTTCTGAGGAGGACCAGTTCTGTGGAGGACCAGTTCTGAGGAGGAGGACCAGTTCTGTGGAGGAGGACCAGTTCTGTGGAGGAGGACCAGTTATGTGGAGGACCAGTTCTGTGGAGGAGGACCAGTTCTGAGGAGGACCAGTTCTGAGGAGGACCAGTTCTGTGGAGGAGGACCAGTTCTGAGGAGGACCAGTTCTGTGGAGGACCAGTTCTGAGGAGGACCAGTTCTGAGGAGGAGGACCAGTTCTGTGGAGGACCAGTTCTGAGGAGGAGGACCAGTTCTGTGGAGGACCAGTTCTGTGGAGGACCAGTTCTGAGGAGGACCAGTTCTGTGGAGGACCACTTCTGAGGAGGACCACTTCTGAGGAGGACCAGTTCTGTGGAGGACCAGTTCTGAGGAGGACCAGTTCTGAGGAGGAGGACCAGTTCTGTGGAGGGCCAGTTCTGAGGAGGACCAGTTCTGAGGAGGACCAGTTCTGTGGAGGACCAGTTCTGAGGAGGACCAGTTCTGTGGAGGACCAGTTCTGAGGAGGACCAGTTCTGAGGAGGAGGACCAGTTCTGTGGAGGACCAGTTCTGTGGAGGACCAGTTCTGAGGAGGACCAGTTCTGAGGAGGACCAGTTCTGTGGAGGACCAGTTCTGAGGAGGACCAGTTCTGAGGAGGAGGACCAGTTCTGTGGAGGACCAGTTCTGAGGAGGACCAGTTCTGAGGAGGACCAGTTCTGTGGAGGACCAGTTCTGAGGAGGACCATTTCTGAGGAGGACCAGTTCTGTGGAGGACCAGTTCTGAGGAGGACGAGTTCTGAGGAGGAGGACCAGTTCTGTGGAGGACCAGTTCTGTGAGGACCAGTTCTGTGGAGGACCAGTTCTGTGGAGGACCAGTTCTGAGGAGGACCAGTTCTGTGGAGGACCAGTTCTGAGGAGGACCAGTTCTGAGGAGGACCAGTTCTGTGGAGGACCAGTTCTGAGGAGGACGAGTTCTGAGGAGGAGGACCAGTTCTGTGGAGGACCAGTTCTGAGGAGGACCAGTTCTGAGGAGGACCAGTTCTGTGGAGGACCAGTTCTGAGCAGGACCAGTTCTGAGGAGGAGGACCAGTTCTGAGGAGGACCAGTTCTGTGGAGGACCAGTTCTGAGGAGGACCAGTTCTGTGGAGGACCAGTTCTGAGGAGGACCAGTTCTGAGGAGGAGGACCAGTTCTGTGGAGGACCAGTTCTGTGGAGGACCAGTTCTGAGGAGGACCAGTTCTGAGGAGGAGGACCAGTTCTGAGGAGGACCAGTTCTGAGGAGGAGGACCAGTTCTGAGGAGGACCAGTTCTGTGGAGGACCAGTTCTGAGGAGGACCAGTTCTGAGGAGGAGGACCAGTTCTGTGGAGGACCAGTTCTGAGGAGGACCAGTTCTGAGGAGGACGAGTTCTGTGGAGGACCAGTTCTGAGGAGGACCAGTTCTGAGGAGGACCAGTTCTGTGGAGGACCAGTTCTGAGGAGGACCAGTTCTGAGGAGGAGGACCAGTTCTGTGGAGGACCAGTTCTGAGGAGGACCAGTTCTGAGGAGGACCAGTTCTGTGGAGGACCAGTTCTGAGGAGGACCAGTTCTGAGGAGGAGGACCAGTTCTGAGGAGGACCAGTTCTGTGGAGGACCAGTTCTGAGGAGGACCAGTTCTGTGGAGGACCAGTTCTGCGTAGGACCAGTTCTGAGGAGGAGGACCAGTTCTGTGGAGGACCAGTTCTGTGGAGGACCAGTTCTGAGGAGGACCAGTTCTGAGGAGGAGGACCAGTTCTGAGGAGGACCAGTTCTGAGGAGGAGGACCAGTTCTGTGGAGGACCAGTTCTGTGGAGGACCAGTTCTGTGGAGGACCAGTTCTGAGGAGGAGGACCAGTTCTGAGGAGGACCAGTTCTGTGGAGGACCAGTTCTGTGGAGGACCAGTTCTGTGGAGGACCAGTTCTGTGGAGGACCAGTTCTGAGGAGGACCAGTTCTGTGGAGGACCAGTTCTGTGGAGGACCAGTTCTGAGGAGGACCAGCTCTGTGGAGGACCAGTTCTGAGGAGGAGGACCAGTTCTGTGGAGGACCAGTTCTGTGGAGGAGGACCAGTTCTGTGGAGGACCAGTTCTGAGGAGGACCAGTTCTGTGGAGGACCAGTTCTGAGGAGGACCAGTTCTGAGGAGGACCAGTTCTGAGGAGGACCAGTTCTGTGGAGGAGGACCAGTTCTGTGGAGGACCAGTTCTGAGGAGGACAGTTCTGTGGAGGACCAGTTCTGAGGAGGACCAGTTCTGAGGAGGACCAGTTCTGTGGAGGACCAGTTCTGAGGAGGACCTGTTCTGAGGAGGACCAGTTCTGAGGAGGACCAGTTCTGTGGAGGACCAGTTCTGAGGACGACCAGTTCTGAGGAGGACCAGTTCTGAGGAGGACCAGTTCTGTGGAGGACCAGTTCTGAAGACGACCAGTTCTGAGGAGGACCAGTTCTGAGGAGGACCAGTTCTGTGGAGGACCAGTTCTGAGGAGGACCAGTTCTGTGGAGGACCAGTTCTGTGGAGGACCAGTTCTGAGGAGGACCAGTTTTGAGGAGGAGGACCAGTTCTGAGGAGGACCAGTTCTGAGGAGGAGGACCAGTTCTGAGGAGGACCAGTTCTGAGGAGGACCAGTTCTGAGGAGGAGGACCAGTTCTGTGGAGGACCAGTTCTGAGGAGGACCAGTTCTGAGGAGGACCAGTTCTGTGGAGGACCAGTTCTGAGGAGGACCAGTTCTGAGGAGGACCAGTTCTGTGGAGGACCAGTTCTGAGGAGGACCAGTTCTGTGGAGGACCAGTTCTGTGGAGGACCAGTTCTGTGGAGGACCAGTTCTGAGGAGGAGGACCAGTTCTGTGGAGGACCAGTTCTGAGGAGGAGGACCAGTTCTGTGGAGGACCAGTTCTGTGGAGGACCAGTTCTGTGGAGGACCAGTTCTGAGGAGGAGGACCAGTTCTGTGGAGGACCAGTTCTGTGGAGGAGGACCAGTTCTGTGGAGGACCAGTTCTGTGGAGGACCAGTTCTGTGGAGGAGGACCAGTTCTGAGGAGGACCAGTTCTGAGGAGGAGGACCAGTTCTGAGGAGGACCAGTTCTGTGGAGGACCAGTTCTGTGGAGGACCAGTTCTGTGGAGGAGGACCAGTTCTGAGGAGGACCAGTTCTGAGGAGGACCAGTTCTGTGGAGGAGGACCAGTTCTGAGGAGGACCAGTTCTGTGGAGGACCAGTTCTGTGGAGGAGGACCAGTTCTGAGGAGGAGGACCAGTTCTGTGGAGGACCAGTTCTCAGGAGGAGGACCAGTTCTGTGGAGGAGGACCAGTTCTGAGGAGGAGGACCAGTTCTGAGGAGGACCAGTTCTGGGAGGACCAGTTCTGAGGAGGACCAGTTCTGAGGAGGACCAGTTCTGTGGAGGAGGACCAGTTCTGTGGAGGACCAGTTCTGTGGAGGAGGACCAGTTCTGAGGAGGAGGAACAGTTCTGAGGAGGACCAGTTCTGAGGAGGAGGACCAGTTCTGTGGAGGACCAGTTCTGAGGAGGAGGACCAGTTCTGTGGAGGACCAGTTCTGTGGAGGAGGACCAGTTCTGAGGAGGACCAGTTCTGAGGAGGACCAGTTCTGTGGAGGAGGACCAGTTCTGTGGAGGACCAGTTCTGAGGAGGACCAGTTCTGTGGAGGACCAGTTCTGAGGAGGACCAGTTCTGTGGAGGACCAGTTCTGAGGAGGAGGACCAGTTCTGTGGAGGAGGACCAGTTCTGTGGAGGAGGACCAGTTATGTGGAGGACCAGTTCTGTGGAGGACCAGTTCTGTGGAGGAGGACCAGTTCTGAGGAGGAGGACCAGTTCTGTGGAGGACCAGTTCTGTGGAGGACCAGTTCTGAGGAGGAGGACCAGTTCTGAGGAGGACCAGTTCTGAGGAGGAGGACCAGTTCTGTGGAGGACCAGTTCTGAGGAGGACCAGTTCTGAGGAGGACCAGTTCTGAGGAGGACCAGTTCTGAGGAGGAGGACCAGTTCTGAGGAGGACCAGTTCTGAGGAGGACCAGTTCTGTGGAGGACCAGTTCTGAGGAGGACCAGTTCTGAGGAGGACCAGTTCTGAGGAGGACCAGTTCTGTGGAGGAGGACCAGTTCTGAGGAGGACCAGTTCTGAGGAGGACCAGTTCTGTGGAGGAGGACCAGTTCTGAGGAGGACCAGTTCTGAGGAGGAACAGTTCTGTGGAGGAGGACCAGTTCTGTGAAGGACCAGTTCTGTGGAGGACCAGTTCTGTGGAGGACCAGTTCTGTGGAGGACCAGTTCTGAGGAGGACCAGTTCTGAGGAGGAACAGTTCTGTGGAGGAGGACCAGTTCTGAGGAGGACCAGTTCTGTGGAGGACCAGTTTTGTGGAGGACCATTTCTGTGGAGGACCAGTTCTGAGGAGGACCAGTTCTGTGGAGGACCAGTTCTGAGGAGGACCAGTTCTGAGGAGGACCAGTTCTGAGGAGGAGGACCAGTTCTGAGGAGGACCAGTTCTGTGGAAGACCAGTTCTGAGGAGGACCAGTTCTGAGGAAGAGGACCAGTTCTGTGGAGGACCAGTTCTGTGGAGGAGGACCAGTTCTGAGGAGGACCAGTTCTGAGGAGGACCAGTTCTGTGGAGGAGGACCAGTTCTGAGGAGGACCAGTTCTGTGGAGGACCAGTTCTGAGGAGGACCAGTTCTGAGGAGGAGGACCAGTTCTGTGGAGGACCAGTTCTGAGGAGGAGGACCAGTTCTGTGGAGGACCAGTTCTGTGGAGGACCAGTTCTGTGGAGGACCAGTTCTGTGGAGGACCAGTTCTGAGGAGGACCAGTTCTGAGGAGGAACAGTTCTGTGGAGGAGGACCAGTTCTGAGGAGGACCAGTTCTGTGGAGGACCAGTTCTGTGGAGGACCAGTTCTGAGGAGGAGGACCAGTTCTGAGGAGGACCAGTTCTGAGGAGGAGGACCAGTTCTGTGGAGGACCAGTTCTGAGGAGGACCAGTTCTGAGGAGGACCAGTTCTGAGGAGGACCAGTTCTGAGGAGGAGGACCAGTTCTGAGGAGGACCAGTTCTGAGGAGGACCAGTTCTGTGGAGGACCAGTTCTGAGGAGGACCAGTTCTGAGGAGGACCAGTTCTGAGGAGGACCAGTTCTGTGGAGGAGGACCAGTTCTGAGGAGGACCAGTTCTGAGGAGGACCAGTTCTGTGGAGGAGGACCAGTTCTGAGGAGGACCAGTTCTGAGGAGGAACAGTTCTGTGGAGGAGGACCAGTTCTGTGAAGGACCAGTTCTGTGGAGGACCAGTTCTGTGGAGGACCAGTTCTGTGGAGGACCAGTTCTGAGGAGGACCAGTTCTGAGGAGGAACAGTTCTGTGGAGGAGGACCAGTTCTGAGGAGGACCAGTTCTGTGGAGGACCAGTTCTGTGGAGGACCAGTTCTGTGGAGGACCAGTTCTGAGGAGGACCAGTTCTGTGGAGGACCAGTTCTGAGGAGGACCAGTTCTGAGGAGGACCAGTTCTGAGGAGGAGGACCAGTTCTGAGGAGGACCAGTTCTGTGGAAGACCAGTTCTGAGGAGGACCAGTTCTGAGGAGGAGGACCAGTTCTGTGGAGGACCAGTTCTGTGGAGGAGGACCAGTTCTGAGGAGGACCAGTTCTGAGGAGGACCAGTTCTGTGGAGGAGGACCAGTTCTGAGGAGGACCAGTTCTGTGGAGGACCAGTTCTGAGGAGGACCAGTTCTGAGGAGGAGGACCAGTTCTGTGGAGGACCAGTTCTGAGGAGGAGGACCAGTTCTGTGGAGGACCAGTTCTGTGGAGGACCAGTTCTGTGGAGGACCAGTTCTGAGGAGGACCAGTTCTGTGGAGGACCACTTCTGAGGAGGACCAGTTCTGAGGAGGACCAGTTCTGTGGAGGACCAGTTCTGAGGAGGACCAGTTCTGAGGAGGAGGACCAGTTCTGTGGAGGGCCAGTTCTGAGGAGGACCAGTTCTGAGGAGGACCAGTTCTGTGGAGGACCAGTTCTGAGGAGGACCAGTTCTGTGGAGGACCAGTTCTGAGGAGGACCAGTTCTGAGGAGGAGGACCAGTTCTGTGGAGGACCAGTTCTGTGGAGGACCAGTTCTGAGGAGGACCAGTTCTGAGGAGGACCAGTTCTGTGGAGGACCAGTTCTGAGGAGGACCAGTTCTGAGGAGGAGGACCAGTTCTGTGGAGGACCAGTTCTGAGGAGGACCAGTTCTGAGGAGGACCAGTTCTGTGGAGGACCAGTTCTGAGGAGGACCATTTCTGAGGAGGACCAGTTCTGTGGAGGACCAGTTCTGAGGAGGACGAGTTCTGAGGAGGAGGACCAGTTCTGTGGAGGACCAGTTCTGTGAGGACCAGTTCTGTGGAGGACCAGTTCTGTGGAGGACCAGTTCTGAGGAGGACCAGTTCTGTGGAGGACCAGTTCTGAGGAGGACCAGTTCTGAGGAGGACCAGTTCTGTGGAGGACCAGTTCTGAGGAGGACGAGTTCTGAGGAGGAGGACCAGTTCTGTGGAGGACCAGTTCTGAGGAGGACCAGTTCTGAGGAGGACCAGTTCTGTGGAGGACCAGTTCTGAGCAGGACCAGTTCTGAGGAGGAGGACCAGTTCTGAGGAGGACCAGTTCTGTGGAGGACCAGTTCTGAGGAGGACCAGTTCTGTGGAGGACCCGTTCTGAGGAGGACCAGTTCTGAGGAGGAGGACCAGTTCTGTGGAGGACCAGTTCTGTGGAGGACCAGTTCTGAGGAGGACCAGTTCTGAGGAGGAGGACCAGTTCTGAGGAGGACCAGTTCTGAGGAGGAGGACCAGTTCTGAGGAGGACCAGTTCTGTGGAGGACCAGTTCTGAGGAGGACCAGTTCTGAGGAGGAGGACCAGTTCTGTGGAGGACCAGTTCTGAGGAGGACCAGTTCTGAGGAGGACGAGTTCTGTGGAGGACCAGTTCTGAGGAGGACCAGTTCTGAGGAGGACCACTTCTGTGGAGGACCAGTTCTGAGGAGGACCAGTTCTGAGGAGGAGGACCAGTTCTGTGGAGGACCAGTTCTGAGGAGGACCAGTTCTGTGGAGGACCAGTTCTGAGGAGGACCAGTTCTGAGGAGGAGGACCAGTTCTGAGGAGGACCAGTTCTGTGGAGGACCAGTTCTGAGGAGGACCAGTTCTGTGGAGGACCAGTTCTGCGTAGGACCAGTTCTGAGGAGGAGGACCAGTTCTGTGGAGGACCAGTTCTGTGGAGGACCAGTTCTGAGGAGGACCAGTTCTGAGGAGGAGGACCAGTTCTGAGGAGGACCAGTTCTGAGGAGGAGGACCAGTTCTGTGGAGGACCAGTTCTGTGGAGGACCAGTTCTGTGGAGGACCAGTTCTGAGGAGGAGGACCAGTTCTGAGGAGGACCAGTTCTGTGGAGGACCAGTTCTGTGGAGGACCAGTTCTGTGGAGGACCAGTTCTGAGGAGGAGCAGTTCTGTGGAGGACCAGTTCTGAGGAGGACCAGTTCTGTGGAGGACCAGTTCTGTGGAGGACCAGTTCTGAGGAGGACCAGCTCTGTGGAGGACCAGTTCTGAGGAGGAGGACCAGTTCTGTGGAGGACCAGTTCTGTGGAGGAGGACCAGTTCTGTGGAGGACCAGTTCTGAGGAGGACCAGTTCTGAGGAGGACCAGTTCTGAGGAGGACCAGTTCTGTGGAGGAGGACCAGTTCTGTGGAGGACCAGTTCTGAGGAGGACAGTTCTGTGGAGGACCAGTTCTGAGGAGGACCAGTTCTGAGGAGGACCAGTTCTGTGGAGGTCCAGTTCTGAGGAGGATTGAGGAGGACCTGTTCTGAGGAGGACCAGTTCTGAGGAGGACCAGTTCTGTGGAGGACCAGTTCTGAGGACGACCAGTTCTGAGGAGGACCAGTTCTGAGGAGGACCAGTTCTGTGGAGGACCAGTTCTGAGGACGACCAGTTCTGAGGAGGACCAGTTCTGAGGAGGACCAGTTCTGTGGAGGACCAGTTCTGAGGAGGACCAGTTCTGTGGAGGACCAGTTCTGTGGAGGACCACTTCTGAGGAGGACCAGTTTTGAGGAGGAGGACCAGTTCTGAGGAGGACCAGTTCTGAGGAGGAGGACCAGTTCTGAGGAGGACCAGTTCTGAGGAGGACCAGTTCTGAGGAGGAGGACCAGTTCTGTGGAGGACCAGTTCTGAGGAGGACCAGTTCTGAGGAGGACCAGTTCTGTGGAGGACCAGTTCTGAGGAGGACCAGTTCTGAGGAGGACCAGTTCTGTGGAGGACCAGTTCTGAGGAGGACCAGTTCTGAGGAGGAGGACCAGTTCTGTGGAGGACCAGTTCTGAGGAGGACCAGTTCTGTGGAGGACCAGTTCTGAGGAGGACCAGTTCTGAGGAGGAGGACCAGTTCTGAGGAGGACCAGTTCTGTGGAGGACCAGTTCTGAGGAGGACCAGTTCTGTGGAGGACCAGTTCTGAGGAGGACCAGTTCTGAGGAGGACCAGTTCTGTGGAGGACCAGTTCTGAGGAGGACCAGTTCTGAGGAGGAGGACCAGTTCTGAGGAGGACCAGTTCTGAGGAGGAGGACCAGTTCTGAGGAGGACCAGTTCTGAGGAGGAGGACCAGTTCTGTGGAGGACCAGTTCTGTGGAGGACCAGTTCTGAGGAGGAGGACCAGTTCTGTGGAGGACCAGTTCTGTGGAGGACCAGTTCTGTGGAGGACCAGTTCTGAGGAGGACCAGTTCTGTGGAGGACCAGTTCTGAGGAGGACCAGTTCTGTGGAGGACCAGTTCTGTGGAGGACCAGTTCTGAGGAGGACCAGTTCTGTGGAGGACCAGTTCTGAGGAGGAGGACCAGTTCTGTGGAGGACCAGTTCTGTGGAGGAGGACCAGTTCTGTGGAGGACCAGTTCTGAGGAGGACCAGTTCTGTGGAGGACCAGTTCTGAGGAGGACCAGTTCTGAGGAGGACCAGTTCTGAGGAGGACCAGTTCTCTGGAGGAGGACCAGTTCTGTGGAGGAGGACCAGTTCTGTGGAGGACCAGTTCTGAGGAGGACCAGTTCTGAGGAGGACCAGTTCTGTGGAGGAGGACCAGTTCTGAGGAGGAGGACCAGTTCTGTGGAGGACCAGTTCTAAGGAGGACCAGTTCTGAGGAGGACCAGTTCTGTGGAGGACCAGTTCTGAGGAGGAGGACCAGTTCTGAGGAGGAGGATCAGTTCTGTGGAGGACCAGTTCTGAGGAGGACCAGTTCTGAGGAGGACCAGTTCTGAGGAGGACAAGTTCTGAGGAGGACAAGTTCTGTGGAGGAGGACCAGTTCTGTGGAGGACCAGTTCTGTGGAGGACCAGTTCTGAGGAGGACCAGTTCTGTGGAGGACCAGTTCTGTGGAGGAGGACCAGTTCTGTGGAGGAGGACCAGTTCTGTGGAGGAGGACCAGTTCTGAGGAGGACCAGTTCTGTGGAGGACCAGTTCTGTGGAGGAGGACCAGTTCTGTGGAGGAGGACCAGTTCTGTGGAGGACCAGTTCTGTGGAGGACCAGTTCTGTGGAGGAAGACCAGTTCTGTGGAGGACCAGTTCTGTGGAGGACCAGTTCTGAGGAGGAGGACCAGTTCTGTGGAGGACCAGTTCTGTGGAGGAGGACCAGTTCTGAGGAGGACCAGTTCTGTGGAGGACCAGTTCTGAGGAGGACCAGTTCTGTGGAGGACCAGTTCTGTGAAGGACCAGTTCTGAGGAGGACCAGTTCTGTGGAGGCCAGTTCTGAGGAGGACCAGTTCTGAGGAGGACCAGTTCTGAGGAGGACCAGTTCTGTGGAGGAGGACCAGTTCTGAGGAGGACCAGTTCTGTGGAGGACCAGTTCTGTGGAGGACCAGTTCTGTGGAGGAGGACCAGTTCTGTGGAGGACCAGTTCTGTGGAGGACCAGTTCTGTGGAGGACCAGTTCTGTGGAGGAGGACCAGTTCTGAGGAGGACCAGTTCTGAGGAGGACCAGTTCTGTGGAAGAGGACCAGTTCTGAGGAGGACCAGTTCTGTGGAGGACCAGTTCTGTGGAGGAGGACCAGTTCTGAGGAGGAGGACCAGTTCTGTGGAGGACCAGTTCTCAGGAGGAGGACCAGGTCTGTGGAGGAGGACCAGTTCTGAGGAGGACCAGTTCTGAGGAGGACCAGTTCTGTGGAGGACCAGTTCTGAGGAGGACCAGTTCTGTGGAGGACCAGTTCTGAGGAGGACCAGTTCTGAGGAGGACCAGTTCTGTGGAGGACCAGTTCTGAGGAGGACCAGTTCTGAGGAGGAGGACCAGTTCTGTGGAGGACCAGTTCTGAGGAGGACCAGTTCTGTGGAGGACCAGTTCTGAGGAGGACCAGTTCTGAGGAGGACCAGTTCTGAGGAGGACCAGTTCTGTGGAGGACCAGTTCTGTGAAGGACCAGTTCTGAGGAGGACCAGTTCTGTGGAGGCCAGTTCTGAGGAGGACCAGTTCTGAGGAGGACCAGTTCTGAGGAGGACCAGTTCTGTGGAGGAGGACCAGTTCTGAGGAGGACCAGTTCTGTGGAGGACCAGTTCTGTGGAGGACCAGTTCTGTGGAGGACCAGTTCTGTGGAGGAGGACCAGTTCTGTGGAGGACCAGTTCTGTGGAGGAGGACCAGTTCTGTGGAGGACCAGTTCTGTGGAGAGGACCAGTTCTGAGGAGGACCAGTTCTGAGGAGGACCAGTTCTGTGGAGAGGACCAGTTCTGAGGAGGACCAGTTCTGTGGAGGACCAGTTCTGTGGAGGAGGACCAGTTCTGAGGAGGAGGACCAGTTCTGTGGAGGACCAGTTCTCAGGAGGAGGACCAGGTCTGTGGAGGAGGACCAGTTCTGAGGAGGACCAGTTCTGAGGAGGACCAGTTCTGTGGAGGAGGACCAGTTCTGTGGAGGACCAGTTCTGTGGAGGAGGACCAGTTCTGAGGAGGAGGAACAGTTCTGAGGAGGACCAGTTCTGAGGAGGAGGACCAGTTCTGTGGAGGACCAGTTCTGAGGAGGAGGACCAGTTCTGTGGAGGACCAGTTCTGTGGAGGAGGACCAGTTCTGAGGAGGACCAGTTCTGAGGAGGACCAGTTCTGTGGAGGAGGACCAGTTCTGTGGAGGACCAGTTCTGAGGAGGACCAGTTCTGTGGAGGACCAGTTCTGTGGAGGACCAGTTCTGAGGAGGACCAGTTCTGTGGAGGAGGACCAGTTCTGAGGAGGAGGACCAGTTCTGTGGAGGACCAGTTCTGTGGAGGAGGACCACTTCTGTGGAGGACCAGTTCTGAGGAGGACCAGGTCTGTGGAGGACCAGTTCTGAGGAGGAGGACCAGTTCTGTGGAGGGACCAGTTCTGTGGAGGAGGACCAGTTCTGTGGAGGACCAGTTCTGTGGAGGACCAGTTCTGTGGAGGAGGACCAGTTCTGAGGAGGAGGACCAGTTCTGTGGAGGACCAGTTCTGTGGAGGACCAGTTCTGAGGAGGAGGACCAGTTCTGAGGAGGACCAGTTCTGAGGAGGAGGACCAGTTCTGTGGAGGACCAGTTCTGAGGAGGACCAGTTCTGAGGAGGACCAGTTCTGAGGAGGAGGACCAGTTCTGAGGAGGACCAGTTCTGTGGAGGACCAGTTCTGAGGAGGACCAGTTCTGAGGAGGACCAGTTCTGAGGAGGACCAGTTCTGTGGAGGAGGACCAGTTCTGAGGAGGACCAGTTCTGTGGAGGACCAGTTCTGAGGAGGACCAGTTCTGAGGAGGAGGACCAGTTCTGTGGAGGACCAGTTCTGAGGAGGAGGACCAGTTCTGTGGAGGACCAGTTCTGTGGAGGACCAGTTCTGTGGAGGACCAGTTCTGAGGAGGACCAGTTCTGTGGAGGACCAGTTCTGAGGAGGACCAGTTCTGAGGAGGACCAGTTCTGTGGAGGACCAGTTCTGAGGAGGACCAGTTCTGAGGAGGAGGACCAGTTCTGTGGAGGACCAGTTCTGAGGAGGACCAGTTCTGAGGAGGACCAGTTCTGTGGAGGACCAGTTCTGAGGAGGAGGACCAGTTCTGTGGAGGACCAGTTCTGAGGAGGACCAGTTCTGTGGAGGACCAGTTCTGAGGAGGACCAGTTCTGAGGAGGACCAGTTCTGTGGAGGACCATTTAACCAGTTCTGAGGAGGAGGACCAGTTCTGTGGAGGACCAGTTCTGAGGAGGACCAGTTCTGAGGAGGACCAGTTCTGTGGAGGACCAGTTCTGAGGAGGACCAGTTCTGAGGAGGACCAGTTCTGTGGAGGACCAGTTCTGAGGAGGACGAGTTCTGAGGAGGAGGACCAGTTCTGTGGAGGACCAGTTCTGTGAGGACCAGTTCTGTGGAGGACCAGTTCTGAGGAGGACGAGTTCTGAGGAGGAGGACCAGTTCTGTGGAGGACCAGTTCTGAGGAGGACCAGTTCTGAGGAGGACCAGTTCTGTGGAGGACCAGTTCTGAGTAGGACCAGTTCTGAGGAGGAGGACCAGTTCTGAGGAGGACCAGTTCTGAGGAGGACCAGTTCTGTGGAGGACCAGTTCTGAGGAGGACCAGTTCTGTGGAGGACCAGTTCTGAGGAGGACCAGTTCTGAGGAGGAGGACCAGTTCTGTGGAGGACCAGTTCTGTGGAGGACCAGTTCTGAGGAGGACCAGTTCTGAGGAGGAGGACCAGTTCTGAGGAGGACCAGTTCTGAGGAGGAGGACCAGTTCTGAGGAGGACCAGTTCTGTGGAGGACCAGTTCTGAGGAGGACCAGTTCTGAGGAGGAGGACCAGTTCTGTGGAGGACCAGTTCTGAGGAGGACCAGTTCTGAGGAGGACCAGTTCTGTGGAGGACCAGTTCTGAGGAGGACCAGTTCTGAGGAGGACCAGTTCTGTGGAGGACCAGTTCTGAGGAGGACCAGTTCTGAGGAGGACCAGTTCTGTGGAGGACCAGTTCTGAGGAGGACCAGTTCTGTGGAGGACCAGTTCTGTGGAGGACCAGTTCTGAGGAGGACCAGTTCTGTGGAGGACCAGTTCTGAGGAGGAGGACCAGTTCTGTGGAGGACCAGTTCTGTGGAGGAGGACCAGTTCTGTGGAGGACCAGTTCTGAGGAGGACCAGTTCTGTGGAAGACCAGTTCTGAGGAGGACCAGTTCTGAGGAGGACCAGTTCTGAGGAGGACCAGTTCTGAGGAGGACCAGTTCTGTGGAGGAGGACCAGTTCTGTGGAGGACCAGTTCTGAGGAGGACCAGTTCTGTGGAGGACCATTTCTGAGGAGGACCAGTTCTGAGGAGGACCAGTTCTGTGGAGGACCAGTTCTGAGGAGGACCAGTTCTGTGGAGGACCAGTTCTGAGGACGACCAGTTCTGAGGAGGACCAGTTCTGTGGAGGACCAGTTCTGTGGAGGACCAGTTCTGAGGAGGACCAGTTCTGTGGAGGACCAGTTCTGTGGAGGACCAGTTCTGAGGAGGACCAGTTCTGAGGAGGAGGACCAGTTCTGAGGAGGACCAGTTCTGAGGAGGAGGACCAGTTCTGAGGAGGACCAGTTCTGAGGAGGACCAGTTCTGAGGAGGAGGACCAGTTCTGTGGAGGACCAGTTCTGAGGAGGACCAGTTCTGAGGAGGACCAGTTCTGTGGAGGACCAGTTCTGAGGAGGACCAGTTCTGAGGAGGACCAGTTCTGTGGAGGACCAGTTCTGAGGAGGACCAGTTCTGAGGAGGAGGACCAGTTCTGTGGAGGACCAGTTCTGAGGAGGACCACTTCTGAGGAGGACCAGTTCTGCGGAGGACCAGTTCTGAGGAGGACCAGTTCTGAGGAGGAGGACCAGTTCTGAGGAGGACCAGTTCTGTGGAGGACCAGTTCTGAGGAGGACCAGTTCTGTGGAGGACCAGTTCTGAGGAGGACCAGTTCTGAGGAGGAGGACCAGTTCTGTGGAGGACCAGCCAGTTCTGTGGAGGACCAGTTCTGAGGAGGACCTGTTCTGAGGAGGAGGACCAGTTCTGAGGAGGACCAGTTCTGAGGAGGAGGACCAGTTCTGAGGAGGACCAGTTCTGAGGAGGAGGACCAGTTCTGTGGAGGACCAGTTCTGTGGAGGACCAGTTCTGTGGAGGACCAGTTCTGAGGAGGAGGACCAGTTCTGAGGAGGACCAGTTCTGTGGAGGACCAGTTCTGTGGAGGACCAGTTCTGTGGAGGACCAGTTCTGAGGAGGACCAGTTCTGTGGAAGACCAGTTCTGAGGAGAACCAGTTCTGTGGAGGACCAGTTCTGTGGAGGACCAGTTCTGAGGAGGACCAGTTCTGTGGAGGACCAGTTCTGAGGAGGAGGACCAGTTCTGTGGAGGACCAGTTCTGTGGAGGAGGACCAGTTCTGTGGAGGACCAGTTCTGAGGAGGACCAGTTCTGAGGAGGACCAGTTCTGTGGAGGACCAGTTCTGAGGAGGACCAGTTCTGAGGAGGACCAGTTCTGAGGAGGACCAGTTCTGTGGAGGAGGACCAGTTCTGTGGAGGAGGACCAGTTCTGTGGAGGACCAGTTCTGAGGAGGACCAGTTCTGAGGAGGACCAGTTCTGTGGAGGAGGACCAGTTCTGGGGAGGAGGACCAGTTCTGTGGAGGACCAGTTCTAAGGAGGACCAGTTCTGAGGAGGACCAGTTCTGTGGAGGACCAGTTCTGAGGAGGAGGACCAGTTCTGAGGAGGACCAGTTCTGAGGAGGACCAGTTCTGAGGAGGACCAGTTCTGAGTAGGACAAGTTCTGAGGAGGACAAGTTCTGTGGAGGAGGACCTGTTCTGTGGAGGACCAGTTCTGTGGAGGACCAGTTCTGAGGAGGACCAGTTCTGTGGAGGACCAGTTCTGAGGAGGACCAGTTCTGAGGAGGACCAGTTCTGTGGAGGAGGACCAGTTCTCTGGAGGACCAGTTCTGAGGAGGACCAGTTCTGTGGAGGACCAGTTCTGTGGAGGACCAGTTCTGTGGAGGACCAGTTCTGAGGAGGACCAGTTCTGAGGAGGACCAGTTCTGAGGAGGAGGACCAGTTCTGAGGAGGACCAGTTCTGTGGAGGACCAGTTCTGAGGAGGAGCAGTTCTGAGGAGGAGGACCAGTTCTGTGGAGGACCAGTTCTGAGGAGGACCAGTTCTGAGGAGGAGGACCAGTTCTGTGGAGGACCAGTTCTGAGGAGGACCAGTTCTGAGGAGGACCAGTTCTGTGGAGGACCAGTTCTGAGGAGGACCAGTTCTGAGGAGGAGGACCAGTTCTGTGGAGGACCAGTTCTGTGGAGGACCAGTTCTGAGGAGGACCAGTTCTGTGGAGGAGGACCACTTCTGTGGAGGACCAGTTCTGTGGAGGACCAGTTCTGAGGAGGACCAGTTCTGTGGAGGACCAGTTCTGTGGAGGACCAGTTCTGAGGAGGACCACTTCTGTGGAGGACCAGTTCTGTGGAGGACCAGTTCTGAGGAGGACCAGTTCTGAGGAGGACCAGTTCTGAGGAGGAGGACCAGTTCTGAGGAGGAGGACCAGTTCTGTGGAGGACCAGTTCTGAGGAGGAGGACCAGTTCTGAGGAGGAGGACCAGTTCTGAGGAGGAGGACCAGTTCTGTGGAGGAGGACCAGTTCTGTGGAGGACCAGTTCTGTGGAGGACCAGTTCTGAGGTGGACCAGTTCTGTGGAGGACCAGTTCTGTGGAGGACCAGTTCTGTGGAGGACCAGTTCTGAGGAGGACCAGTTCTGTGGAGGACCAGTTCTGAGGAGGACCAGTTCTGTGGAGGACCAGTTCTGTGGAGGACCAGTACTGAGGAGGACCAGTTCTGTGGAGGACCAGTTCTGAGGAGGAGGACCAGTTCTGTGGAGGACCAGTTCTGTGGAGGAGGACCAGTTCTGTGGAGGACCAGTTCTGAGGAGGACCAGTTCTGAGGAGGACCAGTTCTGTGGAGGACCAGTTCTGAGGAGGACCAGTTCTGAGGAGGACCAGTTCTGTGGAGGAGGACCAGTTCTGTGGAGGACCAGTTCTGAGGAGGACCAGTTCTGTGGAGGACCAGTTCTGAGGAGGACCAGTTCTGAGGAGGACCAGTTCTGTGGAGGACCAGTTCTGAGGAGGAGGACCAGTTCTGTGGAGGACCAGTTCTGAGGAGGACCAGTTCTGAGGAGGACCAGTTCTGAGGAGGACAAGTTCTGAGGAGGACAAGTTCTGTGGAGGAGGACCAGTTCTGTGGAGGACCAGTTCTGTGGAGGACCACTTCTGAGGAGGACCAGTTTTGTGGAGGACCAGTTCTGAGGAGGACCAGTTCTGAGGAGGACCAGTTCTGTGGAGGAGGACCAGTTCTGTGAAGGACCAGTTCTGAGGAGGACCAGTTCTGAGGAGGACCAGTTCTGTGGAGGACCAGTTCTGAGGAGGACCAGTTCTGTGGAGGACCAGTTCTGTGGAGGACCAGTTCTGTGAGGACCAGTTCTGAGGAGGACCAATTCTGAGGAGGAGGACCAGTTCTGAGGAGGACCAGTTCTGTGGAGGACCAGTTCTGAGGAGGACCAGTTCTGAGGAGGAGGACCAGTTCTGTGGAGGACCAGTTCTGAGGAGGACCAGTTCTGAGGAGGAGGACCAGTTCTGTGGAGGACCAGTTCTGAGGAGGACCAGTTCTGAGGAGGACCAGTTCTGTGGAGGACCAGTTCTGAGGAGGACCAGTTCTGAGGAGGAGGACCAGTTCTGTGGAGGACCAGTTCTGAGGAGGAGGACCAGTTCTGAGGAGGACCAGTTCTGTGGAGGACCAGTTCTGTGGAGGACCAGTTCTGTGGAGGACCAGTTCTGTGGAGCAGGACCACTTCTGTTGAGGACCAGTTCTGTGGAGGACCAGTTCTGAGGAGGACCAGTTCTGTGGAGGACCAGTTCTGAGGAGGACCAGTTCTGAGGAGGACCAGTTCTGTGGAGGACCAGTTCTGTGGAGGACCAGTTCTGAGGAGGACCAGTTCTGTGGAGGACCAGTTCTGTGGAGGACCAGTTCTGTGGAGGACCAGTTCTGAGGAGGACCAGTTCTGTGGAGGACCAGTTCTGTGGAGGACCAGTTCTGAGGAGGACCACTTCTGTGGAGGACCAGTTCTGTGGAGGACCAGTTCTGAGGAGGACCAGTTCTGAGGAGGACCAGTTCTGAGGAGGAGGACCAGTTCTGAGGAGGACCAGTTCTGTGGAGGACCAGTCCTGAGGAGGACCAGTTCTGTGGAGGACCAGTTCTGAGGAGGACCAGTTCTGTGGAGGACCAGTTCTGTAAAGGACCAGTTCTGAGGAGGACCAGTTCTGAGGAGGAGGACCAGTTCTGAGGAGGACCAGTTCTGTGGAGGACCAGTTCTGTGGAGGACCAGGTCTGTGGAGGAGGACCAGTTCTGTGGAGGACCAGTTCTGTGGAGGACCAGTTCTGAGGAGGACCAGTTCTGTGGAGGACCAGTTCTGAGGAGGAGGACCAGTTCTGAGGAGGACCAGTTCTGTGGAGGACCAGTTCTGAGGAGGACCAGTTCTGAGGAGGACCAGTTCTGTGGAGGACCAGTTCTGAGGAGGAGGACCAGTTCTGAGGAGGACCAGTTCTGTGGAGGACCAGTTTTGAGGAGGACCAGTTCTGAGGAGGACCAGTTCTGTGGAGGACCAGTTCTGAGGAGGAGGACCAGTTCTGAGGAGGAGGACCAGTTCTGTGGAGGAGGACCAGTTCTGTGGAGGACCAGTTCTGTGGAGGACCAGTTCTGTGGAGGACCAGTTCTGAGGAGGAGGACCAGTTCTGTGGAGGAGGACCAGTTCTGTGGAGGACCAGTTCTGAGGAGGACCAGTTCTGTTGAGGACCAGTTCTGAGGAGGAGGACCAGTTCTGAGGAGGACCAGTTCTGTGGAGGACCAGTTCTGAGGAGGACCAGTTCTGAGGAGGACCAGTTCTGTGGAGGACCAGTTCTGAGGAGGAGGACCAGTTCTGAGGAGGAGGACCAGTTCTGTGGAGGAGGACCAGTTCTGTGGAGGACCAGTTCTGTGGAGGACCAGTTCTGTGGAGGACCACTTCTGTGGAGGACCAGTTCTGTGGAGGACCAGTTCTGTGGAGGACCAGTTCTGAGGAGGACCAGTTCTGAGGAGGACCAGTTCTGTGGAGGACCAGTTCTGTGGAGGACCAGTTCTGAGGAGGACCACTTCTGTGGAGGACCAGTTCTGTGGAGGACCAGTTCTGAGGAGGACCAGTTCTGAGGAGGACCAGTTCTGAGGAGGAGGAACAGTTCTGAGGAGGACCAGTTCTGTGGAGGACCAGTTCTGTGGAGGACCAGTTCTGAGGAGGACCAGTTCTGTGGAGGACCAGTTCTGTGGAGGACCAGTTCTGAGGAGGAGGACCAGTTCTGAGGAGGACCAGTTCTGAGGAGGAGGACCAGTTCTGTGGAGGACCAGTTCTGTGGAGGACCAGTTCTGAAGAGGACCAGTTCTGAGGAGGAGGACCAGTTCTGAGGAGGACCAGTTCTGAGGAGGAGGACCAGTTCTGAGGAGGACCAGTTCTGAGGAGGAGGACCAGTTCTGAGGAGGACCAGTTCTGAGGAGGAGGACCAGTTCTGTGGAGGACCAGTTCTGAGGAGGAGGACCAGTTCTGAGGAGGACCAGTTCTGAGGAGGAGGACCAGCTCTGTGGAGGACCAGTTTTGTGGAGGACCAGTTCTGAGGAGGACCAGTTCTGTGGAGGACCAGTTCTGTGGAGGACCAGTTCTGAGGAGGACCAGTTCTGAGGAGGAGGACCAGTTCTGAGGAGGACCAGTTCTGTGGAGGACCAGTTCTGTGGAGGACCAGTTCTGTGGAGGACCAGTTCTGAGGAGGAGGACCAGTTCTGAGGAGGACCAGTTCTGTGGAGGACCAGTTCTGAGGAGGACCAGTTCTGAGGAGGAGGACCAGTTCTGTGGAGGACCAGTTCTGAGGAGGACCAGTTCTGAGGAGGAGGACCAGTTCTGTGGAGGACCAGTTCTGAGGAGGACCAGTTCTGAGGAGGACCAGTTCTGTGGAGGACCAGTTCTGAGGAGGACCAGTTCTGTGGAGGAGGACCAGTTCTGTGGAGGACCAGTTCTGAGGAGGACCAGTTCTGTGGAGGAGGACCAGTTCTGTGGAGGACCAGTTCTGAGGAGGACCAGTTCTGTGGAGGACCAGTTCTGAGGAGGACCAGTTCTGTGGAGGACCAGTTCTGTGGAGGACCAGTTCTGAGGAGGACCAGTTCTGAGGAGGAGGACCAGTTCTGAGGAGGACCAGTTCTGTGGAGGACCAGTTCTGAGGAGGACCAGTTCTGAGGAGGAGGACCAGTTCTGTGGAGGACCAGTTCTGAGGAGGACCAGTTCTGAGGAGGAGGACCAGTTCTGTGGAGGACCAGTTCTGTGGAGGACCAGTTCTGAGGAGGACCAGTTCTGAGGAGGACCAGTTCTGTGGAGGACCAGTTCTGAGGAGGAGGACCAGTTCTGAGGAGGACCAGTTCTGTGGAGGACCAGTTCTGTGGAGGACCAGTTCTGTGGACGACCAGTTCTGAGGAGGAGGACCAGTTCTGTGCAGGAGGACCAGTTCTGTGGAGGACCAGTTCTGTGGAGGACCAGTTCTGTGGAGGAGGACCAGTTCTGTGGAGGAGGACCACTTCTGTGGAGGACCAGTTCTGTGGAGGACCAGTTCTGAGGAGGACCAGTTTTGTGGAGGACCAGTTCTGAGGAGGAGGACCAGTTCTGAGGAGGACCAGTTCTGTGGAGGACCAGTTCTGAGGGGGAGGACCAGTTCTGTGGAGGAGGACCAGTTCTGAGGAGGACCAGTTCTGTGGAGGACCAGTTCTGAGGGGGAGGACCAGTTCTGTGGAGGAGGACCAGTTCTGAGGAGGACCAGTTCTGAGGAGGAGGACCAGTTCTGAGGAGGACCAGTTCTGTGGAGGACCACTTCTGTGGAGGACCAGTTCTGAGGAGGACCAGTTCTGAGGAGGACCAGTTCTGTGGAGGACCAGTTCTGTGGAGGACCAGTTCTGAGGAGGACCAGTTCTGAGGAGGAGGACCAGTTCTGAGGAGGACCAGTTCTGTGGAGGACCAGTTCTGTGGAGGACCAGTTCTGAGGAGGACCAGTTCTGAGGAGGAGGACCAGTTCTGAGGAGGACCAGTTCTGTGGAGGACCAGTTCTGAGGAGGACCAGTTCTGAGGAGGAGGACCAGTTCTGTGGAGGACCAGTTCTGAGGAGGACCAGTTCTGAGGAGGAGGACCAGTTCTGTGGAGGACCAGTTCTGAGGAGGACCAGTTCTGAGGAGGACCAGTTCTGTGGAGGACCAGTTCTGAGGAGGACCAGTTCTGTGGAGGAGGACCAGTTCTGTGGAGGACCAGTTCTGAGGAGGACCAGTTCTGTGGAGGACCAGTTCTGTGGAGGACCAGTTCTGTGGAGGACCAGTTCTGTGGAGGACCAGTTCTGAGGAGGAGGACCAGTTCTGAGGAGGACCAGTTCTGTGGAGGACCAGTTCTGAGGAGGACCAGTTCTGAGGAGGAGGACCAGTTCTGTGGAGGACCAGTTCTGTGGAGGACCAGTTCTGAGGAGGACCAGTTCTGAGGAGGACCAGTTCTGAGGAGGACCAGTTCTTTGGAGGACCAGTTCTGAGGAGGAGGACCAGTTCTGAGGAGGACCAGTTCTGTGGAGGACCAGTTCTGTGGAGGACCAGTTCTGTGGAGGACCAGTTCTGAGGAGGAGGACCAGTTCTGTGGAGGAGGACCAGTTCTGTGGAGGACCAGTTCTGTGGAGGAGGACCAGTTCTGTGGAGGACCAGTTCTGTGGAGGAGGACCAGTTCTGTGGAGGAGGACCACTTCTGTGGAGGACCAGTTCTGTGGAGGACCAGTTCTGAGGAGGACCAGTTTTGTGGAGGACCAGTTCTGAGGAGGAGGACCAGTTCTGAGGAGGACCAGTTCTGTGGAGGACCAGTTCTGAGGAGGAGGACCAGTTCTGAGGAGGACCAGTTCTGAGGAGGACCAGTTCTGTGGAGGACCAGTTCTGAGGGGGAGGACCAGTTCTGTGGAGGAGGACCAGTTCTGAGGAGGACCAGTTCTGTGGAGGACCAGTTCTGAGGAGGACCAGTTCTGTGGAGGACCAGTTCTGTGGAGGACTAGTTCTGTGGAGGACCAGTTCTGTGGAGGAGGACCACTTCTGTGGAGGACCAGTTCTGAGGAGGACCAGTTCTGAGGAGGACCAGTTCTGTGGAGGACCAGTTCTGAGGAGGACCAGTTCTGTGGAGGACCAGTTCTGTGGAGGACCAGTTCTGAGGAGGACCAGTTCTGAGGAGGACCAGTTCTGTGGAGGACCAGTTCTGAGGAGGACCACTTCTGTGGAGGACCAGTTCTGTGGAGGACCAGTTCTGAGGAGGAGGACCAGTTCTGAGGAGGACCAGTTCTGTGGAGGACCAGTTCTGTGGAGGACCAGTTCTGAGGAGGACCAGTTCTGAGGAGGAGGACCAGTTCTGAGGAGGACCAGTTCTGTGGAAGACCAGTTCTGTGGAGGACCAGTTCTGAGGAGGACCAGTTCTGAGGAGGACCAGTTCTGTGGAGGACCAGTTCTGTGGAGGACCAGTTCTGAGGAGGACCAGTTTTGTGGAGGACCAGTTCTGAGGAGGACCAGTTCTGTGGAGGACCAGTTCTGTGGAGGACCAGTTCTGAGGAGGACCAGTTCTGAGGAGGAGGACCAGTTCTGTGGAGGACCAGTTCTGAGGAGGACCAGTTCTGAGGAGGACCAGTTCTGTGGAGGACCAGTTCTGAGGAGGACCAGTTCTGTGGAGGAGGACCAGTTCTGTGGAGGACCAGTTCTGAGGAGGACCAGTTCTGTGGAGGAGGACCAGTTCTGTGGAGGACCAGTTCTGAGGAGGACCAGTTCTGAGGAGGACCAGTTCTGTGGAGGACCAGTTCTGAGGAGGACCAGTTCTGTGGAGGACCAGTTCTGTGGAGGACCAGTTCTGTGGAGGACCAGTTCTGAGGAGGACCAGTTCTGAGGAGGAGGACCAGTTCTGAGGAGGACCAGTTCTGTGGAGGACCAGTTCTGTGGAGGACCAGTTCTGAGGAGGACCAGTTCTGAGGAGGAGGACCAGTTCTGTGGAGGACCAGTTCTGAGGAGGACCAGTTCTGAGGAGGACCAGTTCTGTGGAGGACCAGTTCTGAGGAGGACCAGTTCTGTGGAGGAGGACCAGTTCTGTGGAGGACCAGTTCTGAGGAGGACCAGTTCTGTGGAGGAGGACCAGTTCTGTGGAGGACCAGTTCTGAGGAGGACCAGTTCTGTGGAGGACCAGTTCTGTGGAGGACCAGTTCTGTGGAGGACCAGTTCTGAGGAGGACCAGTTCTGAGGAGGAGGACCAGTTCTGAGGAGGACCAGTTCTGTGGAGGACCAGTTCTGAGGAGGACCAGTTCTGTGGAGGACCAGTTCTGTGGAGGACCAGTTCTGAGGAGGACCAGTTTTGTGGAGGACCAGTTCTGAGGAGGACCAGTTCTGTGGAGGACCAGTTCTGTGGAGGACCAGTTCTGAGGAGGACCAGTTCTGAGGAGGACCAGTTCTGAGGAGGACCAGTTCTGTGGAGGACCAGTTCTGAGGAGGACCAGCTCTGTGGAGGAGGACCAGTTCTGTGGAGGACCAGTTCTGAGGAGGAGGACCAGTTCTGTGGAGGAGGACCAGTTCTGAGGAGGACCAGTTCTGTGGAGGAGGACCAGTTCTGTGGAGGACCAGTTCTGAGGAGGACCAGTTCTGTGGAGGACCAGTTCTGAGGAGGACCAGTTCTGTGGAGGACCAGTTCTGTGGAGGACCAGTTCTGAGGAGGACCAGTTCTGAGGAGGACCAGTTCTGTGGAGGAC
This sequence comes from Megascapheus bottae, assembly GCF_031878675.1. Taxonomy (NCBI): domain Eukaryota; kingdom Metazoa; phylum Chordata; class Mammalia; order Rodentia; family Geomyidae; genus Megascapheus; species Megascapheus bottae. Next base: position 9,599,164 of record NC_143541.1, on the reverse strand, counting down.
CAGTTCTGAGGAGGACCAGTTCTGAGGAGGAGGACCAGTTCTGAGGAGGACCAGTTCTGTGGAGGACCAGTTCTGAGGAGGACCAGTTCTGTGGAGGTCCAGTTCTGTGGAGGACCAGTTCTGAGGAGGACCAGTTCTGAGGAGGACCAGTTCTGTGGAGGACCAGTTCTGAGGAGGACCAGTTCTGAGGAGGAGGACCAGTTCTGAGGAGGACCAGTTCTGTGGAGGACCAGTTCTGAGGAGGACCAGTTCTGAGGAGGAGGACCAGTTCTGTGGAGGACCAGTTCTGAGGAGGACCAGTTCTGAGGAGGAGGACCAGTTCTGTGGAGGACCAGTTCTGTGGAGGACCAGTTCTGAGGAGGACCAGTTCTGAGGAGGACCAGTTCTGTGGAGGACCAGTTCTGAGGAGGAGGACCAGTTCTGAGGAGGACCAGTTCTGTGGAGGACCAGTTCTGTGGAGGACCAGTTCTGAGGAGGACCAGTTCTGAGGAGGAGGACCAGTTCTGTGGAGGAGGACCAGTTCTGTGGAGGACCAGTTCTGTGGAGGAGGACCAGTTCTGTGGAGGACCAGTTCTGTGGAGGAGGACCAGTTCTGTGGAGGAGGACCAGTTCTGTGGAGGACCAGTTCTGTGGAGGACCAGTTCTGAGGAGGACCAGTTTTGTGGAGGACCAGTTCTGAGGAGGAGGACCAGTTCTGAGGAGGACCAGTTCTGTGGAGGACCAGTTCTGAGGAGGAGGACCAGTTCTGAGGAGGACCAGTTCTGAGGAGGACCAGTTCTGTGGAGGACCAGTTCTGAGGGGGAGGACCAGTTCTGTGGAGGAGGACCAGTTCTGAGGAGGACCAGTTCTGTGGAGGACCAGTTCTGAGGAGGACCAGTTCTGTGGAGGACCAGTTCTGTGGAGGACCAGTTCTGTGGAGGACCAGTTCTGTGGAGGAGGACCACTTCTGTGGAGGACCAGTTCTGAGGAGGACCAGTTCTGAGGAGGACCAGTTCTGTGGAGGACCAGTTCTGAGGAGGACCAGTTCTGAGGAGGACCAGTTCTGAGGAGGAGGACCAGTTCTGTGGAGGACCAGTTCTGTGGAGGACCAGTTCTGTGGAGGACCAGTTCTGAGGAGGACCAGTTCTGAGGAGGACCAGTTCTGTGGAGGACCAGTTCTGAGGAGGAGGACCAGTTCTGAGGAGGACCAGTTCTGTGGAGGACCAGTTCTGTGGAGGACCAGTTCTGTGGAGGAGGACCAGTTCTGAGGAGGAGCAGTTCTGTGAGGACCAGTTCTGTGGAGGACCAGTTCTGTGGAGGACCAGTTCTGTGGAGGACCAGTTCTGAGGAGGACCAGTTCTGTGGAGGACCAGTTCTGTGGAGGACCAGTTCTGTGGAGGACCAGTTCTGAGGAGGACCAGTTCTCTGGAGGAGGACCAGTTCTCTGGAGGAGGACCAGTTCTGTGGAGGACCAGTTCTGTAGAGGACCAGTTCTGTGGAGGACCAGTTCTGTGGAGGAGGACCAGTTCTGTGGAGGACCAGTTCTGTGGAGGACCAGTTCTGTGGAGGACCAGTTCTGTGGAGGACCAGTTCTGTGGAGGACCAGTTCTGTGAGGACCAGTTCTGTGGAGGACCAGTTCTGTGGAGGACCAGTTCTGTGAGGACCAGTTCTGTGTAGGACCAGTTCCGTGGAGGAGGACCAGTTCTGTGGAGGAGGACCAGTGGTCTTTTGGAGGACTTGACCTGTGATTGAGGACATCCAGGTCCGCAGTGGTGGAGAGCCAGGCTGGAGTTCTGTTGCAGGCCTGGGGTACAGGAGGGCTCCCCGGGCCCCCATTCTGCCCCACTGTGGATCTGGCTCCCAGCAGAGATAGTCATCAGGGCCCTGGTTTCCAGTCATAAGGGGGCAGGGTGGGCTGGAGACAAAATCCCTCACGACTGCCAGGCCTGCACACCCAGCATGGATGGAGCCTGGCCAGGCCTGGCTGTGAGGCCACTCACCGCACAAATGACCATGGAGGACGTGCTGTCCAGACAGGTCACTGGACCTATGTGAGACACAGGGAGCCATGGCCACATCACCTCCACTCACGCGCATGTGCGCATGCTTACACACAGGCACAGCCCTGCAGTTGCGTCACATCCACCCATGCATGCCCCCCAACTCACAGCCCTGAGGTCGGGTCATACCCACCCATGTTCGCACACACACACACAGACACACACACTGACACACAGCCCTCAGGTCACATCACGTCCACCCACGCACCCCCCACCAACGCACAGCCCTGAGGTCGGGTCATACCCACCCACGCATGCACACAACGCACACACACACACACACACTCTTCCACACACACACATACACACACACACACACACACACACACACACACACTCACAGTCCTGAGGTCGGGTCATACCCACACTTGCATGCACATACAAACACACAGCCCTGAGGTCACATCACGTCCATCCACGCATGCCCCCCCACTCCACAGGGCCCCATGGTCAGGTCACCTCCTAGACCTGGGCCTCAGCTTCCCCCTCTGTGTGGAGAGGGACTGCAGAGCCACAGAGCCCCGCCCCCCCCCCCCCCCCCCCCCCCGTCCCTGCACACCGTTGAGCCGTGCGGAGCTTTGAATCCTAAGTAGCACGTTAGAAATAGACTGCAGTTACTTGTGACGTCTGGAAGGACCCAGTAAACGGTGTCACTGCAGCACAGAAACAATTCAGAAAGCGGTCGCATGTTCTTGAGGGCCTCCTCTTACACGAGGTCACGTCATCTCTGCATAGCCTTGGAAATTGGGGTGGGGGGGGCTGCCCGTCCTGTTTTGAGTAAGGGACCCCACAGGCTGTGACCCTCTGTGCTACACGAGAGGGCTGGTGGCTCTGAGGGGTGGGGCTGGGACAGGAGGGCAGAACCTTCCCGCTGCCCGGGTCAGGAGCTGGCAGGGCTGCCCCCCCCCCCCAGGTCCCCTGGGAACGCAGTGCCGGCTGCAGTGCCTGCCGCTCCCGGCCCAGGCCCAGCGTGGAGACTGGCCCGTGCCCGCCCTCTGTTGGCGCCCAGTGGAAGTGCTCCTTGGGGCTGTCTGGTTCCAAGGCCTTGAGGACCTGGCCCCCAGCCGCTCTTAGTTGTGGGGGGTGGGGGTTGGGGGGCAGGTATGTCTGCTGTTCACAAGGGGAAAAGCAGAAAGCCCAGAGAGGGTCAGCGGCCTGTCAGGGCCGGCGGGACAGAGCCAGGGCTGAAGCCCCAGACCACAAGCCTCCATGTGGCCCAGCACCTGAGCTGGGGGTGCACTGCAGCCGGGTCAGGGCGACACCCTACGAATGTACAGGGCAGCTTCATCCCCTCACTCAGACCCAAGGCCAGCCCAGCATTTTCTGCGGGTCCGGAGACGCCTTCAGCGGCCCCCACTCTGCAGACAGAAGGGCTCCAAGCACCAGAGGCAAGGTGCCCAGGGCTCCTCTCAAGAGACCGCTGCGGGGCCTTCTAGACGTGCAAGTCCAGGGAAAGGACATGGTCAGTTGTCTCAAAATCTAGGGAGTGAATGAGGCCAGTGTTGGCATTCAGCACGATATGGGCACCAGGAGGGCAGCCGTGGGGCCTGCCCCCTGCCGCCTGCCGGGGCCCCAGGGCTGGGGCTCGGGGAGCAGTCTCCTGGGGTGCCGGGTGCGGATTTGTCTCTGGTGTAGCTCCTGCCCCTTCCCAGGGGGTGGACACCCTCCCTGCACTAGTTCAGAGTCGGCTTGTCCGCGGAGTACTGCCCGCCACTGGCTGGGACGGAGGGAGGGAGGCACGGGCACTGACCAATGTGTGCTGGCACGCGAGCAGGGCGGCCTGTGGTGCCGTTTTCACCCCTCCGGGAGCAGAGCAGGCAGTGCACATCTGCTGGGTGTGGTGAGCCCGTCACTGCCGCGGGTTCTGTTTCCCTGAAGGACCCCTGCCATGGTCAGTGGAGTTCGCAGCCCCATCACTGAGCTCTGGGACCCCAGTGTGCCTGCCAGCGCCCGGTGTCTCCTCGGCCGGTGGTCAGCGGTGGGTAACAGGCCATCACTCTGGAACAGAGTTGCCTGCTGGAGCAGAGAGAGCAAGACACGACCGGATGCCTGGATCCCAGCTCCATGGTCAAAAGCAAGGCCACGCCAGTCACCTCCAACCTGCCGCACGGCCCCGGGGGCTGGGGCTGGCGAGTGGGCCAGCACGAGGCGCCCACCTGCTCCACGCTCCGTCCCGCTGAGCCCCCGCCTGGGCTGCTGGGCCAGGAGAAGGGGTCACTGTGGGCGAGGGGCTCAGAGACAAATGGCCAAAGCTCAGACCAGCCAGGGCATCTGAGGGCCCCCGGGGTGAGGATGATGCCTCCAGGTCTGCCTGCCTCCCTGCTGCCCGCACCAGCGCAGGGCCTGTGTCACTTGGGTCCCCAGGGTGGCTGTGGACCCCAGCCCCGGTGGTCTAACCCTGTTCTCAAGCCTTGTGGGATGGGGCAGTGGACTCGTCAGAAAAACAGGCCATCCACAGGCTCCAGGCCGCACGCCTGAGCTCCATGCCTGGCCTTCCATCGCTCCGAGGGGGCCTTAGGGTCAGGGCAGAGCTGTCCGTGTGAGGAGGAGAGATCAAGGCCCTGGGGACAGGATGGGACCCACGAGAGGTTGGAGAGGCCACACGGCCTGGACCGGCACTGTGCTGGCTGAGATGGTCTTCTTGACCCTGGGAGCCTGGGTCTCCCCTGCCCTCACCTACCCTCCCCTGCCCTCCCCTCCCTTCCCCTTCCCTGCCCTCCCCTCACCTCCTCTGCCATGCCCTCCTCTCCCCTCCTTTCCCCTCCTCTCCCTCCCCTCCTCTCCCCTGCCTTGCCCTCCTGAGTGTCGAGGTCCCCTCCCTGGAGGTGGAGACAGAGGCTGGACCTGATAGTGTGGCAGTGACAACCTGGGGCAGGACAGAGTGTCACAGGGGCCGGGGCAGCCCGGCCATGGGAGAGAGCCAGGCTCAGGAATGTGCCTTTGCTGGTGAGCTGTCTCTGCGGCCTTGCAGGCCGGGGTCAGCCGGGGGTCACCCAGGAAGGGCCCTGCGAGAGGCCAGCCCGGCAGCGCCAGCCGCTCACCTGTGCCAAGCTGGGCCACACATCACGCAAGGGGCCCTGGGAGCTCCGGGGACACCGCCCTGCAATCACGCTGGCACCCCACGGGCCAGTCCGTGCCGCTCAGAGACCACCGTGGTCCCCAGAGGGCAGTGGCTATCCTCAGGCCACCTGGCAGAGGACAAGGCCGTCCTGGCGCTGCCCCTCCCAGGGGATGCTCCTCTACACCCACCTGGATGGAAGTCTCTTCTCACACGGGCAGGAGGAAGGAACTTGCAAATTAATCTTTATTTCTATCTTGGAGGAAAACCTTAATTCCCAGCCCTGAAACGACCTTTGTCACCCCAGGAACTAATGGCAGGCAGTCACAGCCAGAGGAGCAGGGCCAGGCTGCTGGAGGGTTCGCCTCTCCCTCGGCCCCCTCTCATCCCTGCTTCCCCTTGCCCCCTCTCTCTGTGACATCTGCTGTTCTCTGCTGTGAGGGCTGTGGGCGGGCAGGCAGGGCAGGGTCAGGGTGGCCAGAGGCAGGGCAGAGGTGACCCTGCAGGGGGACAGAGGGGGACAGGGGGGACAGGACAGGAGCCGATCCCTCTGTGGGACCTGCAGCCCACCGTGCTGCACACAGCGTCTTCCAGATGCCTTGCTAAGGCGGGGGGGGGGGGGTTCTGCCCAGAACCAGCAGCCTTGATGCGTCTGCCCGAGCTGTGGGCACCGGTGGCTAGGCCTTCCAGCACCTTCCGGCCACCGGGAGATGCTTGTCAGCTTATCAGCGGAGTCTTGTGACTCTGACAACCGTCTCTCTTATCAGCACCCCCCCCCATCTGTGTGGCAGGCCGGCCAGAGCCTCCGCCATGAGCTGTAGGCCTGTGCAGAGCTGCGAGGGCCTCTCTCCCGCCTGGGCCCCCGGAGCCGTGGACCAGCCGTGGAGTCCTGGCCATTCTGGACAGGCATGCCTGCGCGAGGGCTCGGGGTGTGGGGACACCGCCAGGCAGGCCCTGGAGTGGCCCCATAGCCACGTCTGGAGACTCCTGGGAGCTGGCGAGGGCCGGTGGTCAGGAGCCAGGGCCCAGCCCAGCCGGCCTCCAGGAGGAGGCACGTGCTCACCCCGCCGCTCCCCGCATCTGCACCTCGACATCTGCACCACAGAGCCACGCCAGCCTGCGCCACCTCCCACTGTGCCAGCTTCCTTGCTCCCCAATCTCCCCATGGCCAGAGCCTAGAGCTTGGCCCTCGCTCTCTCCCCTGCCCACCCCTTGGGCCAGTCCAGGCAGAGGCCAGAGGCCACCGCTTCGGAGCTCTGCACTGGAGAAATCTAGTCAAGTCCTCTGGGGGCTCACCCAAACCTGACCCAAACTGGGTGCCTGCCCCCCTCCCAGGACCTGGAAGGGGCCCCTCGCACCCCAGTCTCGCCTCTGTCCCCTGCACTGAGCCCTGGGTGACGGGGTCTCTGGCAAGCTGCCCCTGCTGGCCTAGAATGGGCTCTGCCAAAGGTGGCGACATGATGGAGAGCGGGCATGATGCTGGGGGAGGGGCAGTGAAGATGGGGGAGGGGCGTGAAGATGGGGAGGGGAGCAGTGAAGATGGGGAGGGAGCAGTGAAGATGGGGAGGGAGCAGTGAAGATGGGGAGGGAGCAGTGAAGATGGGGAGGGAGCAGTGAAGATGGGGAGGGAGCAGTGAAGGTGGGGAGGGAGCAGTGAAGATGGGGAGGGAGCAGTGAAGATGGGGAGGGGCAGTGAACATGGGGAGGAGCAGTGAAGATGGGGAGAGGCAGTGAAGATGGGGAGGGAGCAGTGAAGATGGGGAGGGAGCAGTGAAGATGGGGAGGGAGCAGTGAAGATGGGGGAGGGACAGTGAAGATGGGGAGGGAGCAGTGAAGATGGGGAGGGAGCAGTGAAGATGGGGAGAGGCAGTGAAGATGGGGAGGGAGCAGTGAAGATGGGGAGGGAGCAGTGAAGATGGGAGGGAGCAGTGAAGATGGGGAGGGGCGGTGAAGATGGGGGAGGGAGCAGTGAAGATGGGGAGAGGCAGTGAAGATGGGGAGGGAGCAGTGAAGATGGGGAGGGGAGCAGTGAAGATGGGGAAGGAGCAGTGAAGATGGGGAGGGGGCAGTGAAGATGGGGAGGGGCAGTGAAGATGGGGAGGGGGCAGTGAAGATGGGGAGGAGCAGTGAAGATGGGGAGGAGGCAGTGAAGATGGGGAGGGAGCAGTGAAGATGGGGAGGGCGGTGAAGATGGGGGAGGGAGCAGTGAAGATGGGGAGGAGCAGTGAAGATGGGGAGGGAGCAATGAAGATGGGGGAGGGGAGCAGTGAAGATGGGGAGAGGCAGTGAAGATGGGGAGGGGCAGTGAAGATGGGGAGGGGCAGTGGATATGGGGAGGGGCAGTGAAGATGGGGAGGGGGCAGTGAAGATGGGGAGGAGCAGTGAAGATGGGGAGGGGCAGTGAAGATGGGGAGGAGCAGTGAAGATGGGGGAGGGGCAGTGGAGATGGGGGAGGGGCAGTGGAGATGGGGGAGGGGCAGTGAAGATGGGGGAGGGAGCAGTGAAGATGGGGAGGGAGCAGTGAAGATGGGGAAGGAGCAGTGAAGATGGGGAGGGGGCAGTGAAGATGGGGAGGGGCGGTGAAGATGGGGGAGGGAGCAGTGAAGATGGGGAGGAGCAGTGAAGATGGGGGAGGGGCAGTGAAGATGGGGGAGGGAGCAGTGAAGATGGGGGAGGGGCAGTGGAGATGGGGGTGGGCAGTGAAGTTGGGGAAGAGCAGTGAAGATGGGGAGGGAGCAGTGAAGATGGGGAGGGAGCAGTGAAGATGGGGAGGGAGCAGTGAAGATGGGGAGGGAGCAGTGAAGTTGGGGAAGAGCAGTGAAGATGGGGGAGGGAGCACTGAAGATGGGGAGGGGGCAGTGAAGATGGGGAGGGGCAGTGGAGATGGGGAGGGGCAGTGGAGATGGGGGAGGGGCAGTGAAGATGGGAGGGGCAGTGAAGATGGGAGGAGCACTGAAGATGGGGAGGGGGCAGTGAAGATGGGGGAGGGGCAGTGGAGAATGGGGAGGGGCAGTGAAGATGGGGAGGGGCAGTGAAGATGGGGAGGGAGCACTGAAGATGGGGAGGAGCAGTGAAGATGGGGGAGGGGCAGTGGAGATGGGGGAGGGCCAGTGAAGATGGGGGAGGGAGCACTGAAGATGGGGAGGAGAAGTGAAGATGGGGGAGGGGCAGTGAAGATGGGGGAGGGGCGGTGATGATGGGCGGATGGGGATGGTGCTGGGGGAGGGGCAGTGGAGATGGGGGAGGGGCGGTGAAGATGGGGGGATGGGGATGGTGCCGGGGGAGGGGCAGTGAAGAAGGCCTGGTGACAGGATGTCCTCATGTGGGGTAAGGGTGGGGAGGGCAGAGGTGGAGGGAGCAGTGGAGAGGGTGGAGGATGGTGAGGGTGGGGGAGATGGAGGGGTGGGGGATGGTGAGGGTGGGCGAGATGAAGGGGTGGGGCATGGTGAGGGTGGGGGAGGGGAGGGGTGGGGGTGGGAGTGGTAGGGAGGGTAGAGGTGGAGGGGGCAGTGGGGAGGGAGGGAGTGGAAAGGGGAGGTGGAGGGGGTGGGGAAGGGTGGTAGGAGGAGGGAGGATGGAAAGGTGGGAGGTGGAGGGGGTGGAGGGGAGGGTGGAAGGGGTGGTGGACAGCAATATGGAAGAGGATGGAAACAGTGGTGACCTCTGTTTCTCTAGCACTGCAGACTGAGATCTCATCCGCCCAGCTCCTGACACTCCAACTTTCCCCCAGCCTTGGACAGTGGTAGACGTGGGGTCTGTACTCAGGGTTCACCCCCAGAGCTAGCACCCACCTTCACCCCTGGAAGGCTCCCATCCGTGGTCTCACCCCTCGGCCTCTCAGCTTGCCCACAGCCCCACCATAGGCTCTGCTGCTGGCCAAATGGGGCCAAAGCATGGCTCAGCAACCTTCTAGGTTTGGTGCGAATTGCTTTTAACCTGGCAGATTCGAGGAGAGCATGGTGAGGGTGGGACCTCACGTGTCGGGGGGCAGGCCCAGGACTCCTCCCCCAGCAGACCTGTCAATGCCCTGCCCTGGTGTCTCCTTGGCAAAATCTAATGAGGGCCAGAAAGGACGGAAGAGGCTGATCTGGGGGGGTGTCTGGGGTGGGGGCGGCATTCCTCTTCAGAACGGAACCTAGAAACATCAAATTCATGTGGAGGGAGAGACAGGGGAGGCCAGGGCCCCAGGTCAGGCCAGTGAGCACAAACCAAGGGTCTTGGCCGAGTGGCCCTGGGCCCCGTGTCCTGGAGACGCCCCCTGTATGTCTGCACTTGGCAGGGCCCAGCCTGCCCTCCCTCGTGACACCAGATGCCAGAGAGGCCAGGCATGGACACTGGTGCACAGATGGACACACACATGTGGACATACTTGCGGCCACAGGCTCTGAGGGCACAGCCCTCGCTCCTGCCCCAGGGCTTCCCAGGCCTCCCGTTTGCCAGCCATTATCTATCAGAAATAGATTAACCCAGAGTGTCCCTTCCAGGGACATTTCCAGATAAGCCTTATCTTCCTGGGGCTGCATTAGCCCAGAGTCTGGGCTGCCAATCAGGCAGCCCTCCACCCAGGCCGGGCAGGGCGACTGCCGTGACTTCATCCCACGGGGCAGGCAGGGAGGGGCGGCCCTTGTCCTGGGCCCAGGAGAACGGACCTGCAGCACGGAGGCCATCCTCGAGTTCCTGGTCAGTGCCCTGGTGCCCTATCGCGTGGCATAGCCCCGGGGCCTGAGGGACGCTGGTTGCTGCTCAGTGGATTTTGGAGAAGCCGGCAGGCAGGGGCCTCTTGCAGGGCCTGGCTGTGATTTCAAGCCACACTGAACAGCCACAGTGCATGTCAGAGTCCTGAGCTTCTGGGGTTGGGTGCCAGGCTGCTCACCTTGGTATGCCTCCAAGGTCTTTTAACTGCTGCTTTGAGAGCAGCATCTGGGTGAGGTGTCAGGGGGAGAAATGGCAGATGTGAGGTTCACAGGCGCCGTTCCTGTGGGTGCTCCCTGCTGCAGGAAGGCGATAGCAGCTGGACCTCGCACCCTGGTCCCCAGAACAGCTGGGTGAAGACCGGGCAGAGCCCAGCACTCTGCCTGCCCACCCTGTGGGTGCTGGGGCAGTCAAGGTGAGGACCTGGACAGGCGGAGGCCTTCTAACAGGGGTCCTGGAGCTGGGCCCTGGCCCTGGAAGGCCTCACCCACCAGGGCCTGGCCCCTCCCTCTGGACAGCTGGCAGGTCAGCCGAGGTGGCCACTCAGGTGGCCACAGTGAGGTTTTCCAGAAGCTGGGGGCTGGCTGGCTCCCCAGATGGAGGCCAGCCCTCCAGCAGGGGAGGAAGCAGCAGTGGTGCCAGGTGCTCCAGCCAGGCGTGGTCACATGTGCATGCACCCTGCGGTCCCTCTGAGCTCCTGCCCAGCCTGGGGGCCCCGGCCGGGCAGAAGCAAGGGGGATGCAGGGCCCAGGACTGGAGCCGGGTGTGCCAGCCTCCAAGCTCACACCGGCTGCCCTCAGTGTTGCCGCTTTCCGCTTGCCCAGGCTGCCTAGGTCCCGGCCAAGGCTGGGGGGGCACCCGGGCGGTGGCCCCTGGGTCTCTGGGGAGCATGGGTCTGGGCTCTGTGGCTGGTGTCTTTAATTAGGGGCTGCATGGGATGGGGACGCCGTGTTCCAGGGCACCGCTCCCTGCCTCGACCTTCAGCTCTGGGCTTAACAGCCCCAAGTCATTTGATCGCAACCTGCCCTGTTAATATTTTTAATGCCATTTTTGCAAATTAAAGCGTAATGCACCGATTACCGGGATAAAAGGGAGGCCTCTGCGTCCGCTGGAACATCTGTTCATCTTGCCAATGTCTGCAAAAGCTTTGCTTTCCCTCCACCCGCTCGCTCTGCCCTTTCCCTCCTTTCCGAGTGGTCTGGGGGTTTGAGGCCACAGGCACCGGAGGGTGGGGTGTGTGTGCCCTGGGCAGTGCTGCACATCCAGTACCTGGATGCTGCCACCCTGGCGTCCACCCTCTGATGCGTGTCCCCAGCTCACGATCAGGTGACCCCCCCCCAGAGGCCCAGGGCACCCCTGGATAGCCACGTGGCTGGACCTGTCAGCTGTGGTCCCAGCCCACACTCAGGGCCTCCCGGTGTCCTCCTGGGGACAGCCTTGTGGGGAGTGGGGATCGGAGACCAGCAAACCGGCAGGTGGGTTAGGCCAGAACAGCATATTTATTTTCCACGGCTGAGAGCTGCCTGTCTGGGCAGCCAGTGGGGCCCGGGCCCCAGCCTGCAGGCCGGGTGGAGGGAAGGCCCTCCTGGCCTCCAGGCCCGTGGCTCCTCTCTGGGCCTGCTGCCAGCAGGCCGTGGGGGGGGGGATGGAGGCACTTATGGGTGGGTGGGCACTGGCACCGTGGCCAGGCTGCTGCGAGCCATTCGTTCCTCAGGACTGGACCATGCGTTTGTGAGGATCGAAGACGTAGCGCTTGAAAGACAGGCTGAGGGTCACATGCTGGGGCTCGGGGCGCTCGGGGCCCTCCTCCTGCACAGAGGCCTCCCCTCGGCCGGGCCGGCCCCGTTTCTTGACTGCAGGTGCCAGGGTCTTCTTGGATTCAGAGCTGAGGCCACCTGGAAGGTCAAGAGGCACGGTCAACGCTGTCCCCACTGGCCTTGGGTGAGCTGGGTCCATCCCATCCCCAGGGGGGCCCAGGGACCTGGCTCTCCTCTGCCGGTGGCTCTTGTTTGGGTTTGGGGTTTGACTGATGGACCCATGCCGCTCAGAGGCCTGGGGAGAGAGCAGTGGCCGGCGGGCTCTTCCCTGAACCCCACGGGCCAGCCGGACCTCTGCTCCCTCCGATGGCAGGTGGTGTGGGAATCGGTTCCAGCTGCTACCCGAACCCCCTGTGTCTCCACTGCATGCCTGCGCTGAGCTGCGGTTCTGGGGCCCCCAGAATCCCAACTTCTCTGAGCACGCGGCTGTAACACCCTTCCTCCTGCCATGCATCTGCCAAAGCGGGCTGTTTTTACGGAACCCCAGCGGAGTGTGTATCACAGTGTGTTAAACAAAGGGAGCCTGGCCGTGAAGCCACACACTAATTGTGATGGAGCTCTGAGCAGGCAGGAAGCTGGCTAGGGCCGTCTTGGGGTCTCAGGTGAGGACTGGCCAGCCTGGGCCACGAGTGCCCACCGTGGGGCTCCCTACCCTCTCAATTCTGCCCAGGACCAGCCTTCTACGAGAAGAACGCTGGCCGAGGTTGCTGAGCTTGCCGGGCCTGGTGGGGTTCTCCAGACGAGTGACCCCGTCCGTGCCCTGTGCTGCCCTGCTGCTCTGCAAGTTTGGGGAGGTGGCAGGGCGCTGCCTGGGCAGGGCTGGTGCGTCGGGCATGCTCCCTCCCGCGGGCGCAGAGAAGGTGGAGGCTGCCACTGTTCTCAGGGCTCTGGGTTGGGCTGCTCCGAACGCGCCCCGTAGATGGCCGGTGGACCCTCCAGGCCCGCCCCGTCCCCGGAGGCGCCTTCGGAGGCAGCAGGCCGTGGGGGTAGCGCTTGCCCCCCACCGGGCCATGGCCTCCGTCAAGTGCCAAGCCTGCAGGTCGGAGCCGCAGGCTGAGCCCAGCTGCCTGGCTTCTTTCAGCAAACAGACCCTGACGAGCGCCACCGGCAGCCTGTCTCCCTCTGGTGCCAGGAGGTCTGAGGGCCAGGGAGGCGAGGGCTCCCCCGCGGTGCTCACCCTGCCGGGGAGACCAGCTACCTGTGCCAGGAGCACGTGGCTGTGAGGGCCTCTGCTGAGGTGGCCGGGCTCAGAACCTCCCCCAGCACAGGGGTGGGCGCCTGCCCGTGTAGGGAGGCGAGGCACACACGGGCTACTGAGCATCGAGCTGGCCGGGCTGGGCGGTGGCAGCGGAGGGCAGGCCCAGTGTCACCTGCTGCCTGTCACAGGGGCTCAGGGCACACTGTAGGGCCGTGTGCAGACCCGGCCAGCTTTCTTGTGTCTCGCAAGGATGGTGGCAAACGTCAGGAGCAAGATGCCAGGAGACGGCTGTGCGGCGTGTGTGTGTGTGTGTGTGTGTGTGTGTGTGTGTGTGTGTGTGTGTGTGTGTGTGTGTGTGTGTGCGCGCGCCAAGCACAGGGTGGGGGGGGGTGCTCTGGAGACGCCGGGCTTGAAGCCAGACGGTGGGGACCAGCCCGAGCTCTCGGGCCGGGGTGTGCAGGCCTGGGGGCCTCATGCACAGTCTCCCGGGAGACGCTGAGCTCAGGCCAGGCACCACTGGACTTGGGCGGCTGGGGGACAGGGCTGCCTTCGCCCCAATCGCCCCCTGCCCAGAGTCCACATTTGCAGCCTGGAAACTCGGAGGCCGCTGGACAGCGCCAGCCCTCCGGGGGGGTTGCGGTGCCGCCCTGGCCCTGCCGCCCTGGCCCTGCATCTCCCAGGCCCAGGATCACCTCCTTCCAGGACCTCCTTCAAGTCACCGTCTACCCATCCTTAGCGCATGCCCATCACGGGCCCCTCGCTCTGTCTAGGGGTGCCTGCTGGACAGCGCCTTCCACCGGGATGGTGGTTCTCGTCTCCGGTGCTCATTACACACCTAGAACTCTGACTCATGCATTCCCCAAACAGAGAGCAAGCAAGCTGTGCGCGGTCACCCCGAGTATGGAGATGTCCGCTTTCCCAGCCTGAACAGGCAGGCGCCACCTCTGCAGGGCGGGCCAGGCCAGGCAGAGCCCACGGGCTGGCCAGGCCTCCGAGCTGCCTGCGCTGCGGCAGCGTGTCTGGAAGGGTGGGCCGGGGTCTGGCGCTGCAAGTTCCCCGGCCTCCGCACAGAGAAGGCGCAGGGGGCAAGGCCCGTCTCCACGGCCCTGCAGATCCTGAGGGCCAGGACAGGGGCCTCTGTGGCCTTGAGCACCCCAGATCTTGTGCTGGCATCAGCAGCAGCGGCAGCAGGCGCTGGGCCTCACCCCTGCTCCCCCCCCACCTCTGTCTCAGTGGCCCTCCAGGCAGGGCCGCGTCTGCTCCCACCTCCCCGCCAACCCACTCTGCTCCCGTCGAGCCCTGGGCATCAGCCACAAGGAGCCCGGCACAGCCTGTGGATACAGGTTTGCCTGGTAGGCTCTTCCTGCCTTTTCTGTCTGGCACACCGCCACTCTGCCGCTGCCCTTGCCAGCCAGGCTAAGCAGAGGTCTCGTGGAAGCCTGAGCAGCGGGCAGGGTGGTGACTGCAGAGGGTGTGGGCTCTGGCTGCGGGGGGAAGTGTCACAGTGGATGTGCACACCCACTTGGCCCCGGCTGTTGCAGGTCCATGGACCAAGGCCAGGAGACACCGACTTGCCCTTGAGAGGACCACAGAAGGGCCAGGGGTTTATACCCAGCTGGTCTGCTGGATGTGCAGGGCAAGGCAGGCCAGGCGCAAAGGAGCCCTCGGTGTTCTCAGAGTGGCTTCCCTTCTCCCCAGGCCTTGGGCCTCCCGTGCGCCCAGACTCCGGATAGAGCGAGAGTGACTGCTGTGACCCTGGGTGACATGGCCACTGGTGGCTTCCCACGGGGACCTCTCCCAGGCCCACACTGTCCTTTTCTCACGAGTGCTGGCCCCACACAAAGGCACAATAGGCTGCAGGCTGTGGGTCTTGGCACAGGCCAGGGGTAATCAGGGGAGAATGCGTGAGGCATGGCGGTTCCCAGCCCGGCACGGCGCGGCCATCAAAGGCCGGCAAATTGCCTCCAATTTCTCGAGTCGCTTTCATGTCGGGGGCCAGACTGGGAAAGGGGCCTCCCTGCTGGTGGGCGGTTGGCATCCAGTGGGAACTGAGCTTGCTGGCAGCTGGGGTCACCGGCTCCGGCCCGGGGGCTGCTCGGCTGGGGCCGTGGTCACTCAGTGCGCTGCGGCTGTGGTTACAGCAGTGAGGCAGCGCCGTGCAGGGGGAGCTCCTCTGGGGGTTCTGACGGGGTCTGAGGGCCGGCAGCTGGCAAGCCCTGGGTGCAGCAAGCTGGAGGCCAGACTGTATGTGGGTCTGAGGAGCGGCAGGAACTGCAGGAGGGCAGGAAAGCCTCGCCTGAGCGGGGGTGCTCAGGACACCTCCCAGGCCGGCCGGCGCAGGGGCTGCTGCTGAGGGCAGAGCGGGGAGGAGCCTGGCCCGGAGAGGCCGGGGGACAGGGGGCCCAGGGCCCATCCACACAGAGGCTGTCGCTGACATTGGTCCTGCAGATCAGCTGAGACGCAGGGCAGGGCAGGGCAGGGCAGGGCAGGGCAGGGCAGGGCAGGGCAGGGCAGGGCAGGGCAGGGCCTCAGCGCGGGTCCCACAGCTGGGGAGTGGCTGCACCTCCACCTTCATCAGGCGAGGTTTTCTGTGCTGACTCATTTTCCAGTGCTCACTGGCTAACGGCGGGGGCTGGTTTTCCCCTCCTTTCCTTCCTGACTATGTACCCTACATGCAAATAAAGATGCAATTTGCTTTAAAAAGATAAAGTGATTCACTTTTTTTTTTTTTTTTATCAGAGGACAAAAGGAAAGGGGGCGGTGACAGCCGGCCCTGGCTCCTGGCCCCTTCGGTTGGGCGGAAGCAGAGGCAACGGTGCCTGTACCCCCATTTTGATGTCTTAATGTTGTCTAATTCCTCCTTTAATTTATATTAAGCTTCTTAGCAGCACTGATGAATTCTTCAAAAACAAAAAGGGCCCTTTGCAGAGCTGCCTCCCACACCACGCAAGCTGCTTTGGCAGCTGTGGGGAAAACTGCATTATGTGCAAGGATTTCTTTTTAAGGCAAAACCAAAACCATTCAGATTCAGGCAGGAAATGACTTAGTCTTGAGACCCAGACAGAGATCCAGCAGCAGGACGGGCTGGCCTGCCGGGGAGGCCAGCGCAGGCCCGGCCAGGTCCAGCACCGTGGATGCCACACCCTGCCCTGGGGTCACAGGTATGCCGGGCCGTGAGGGGCCGAGGGGGGACACCGTGTACCTCGGCGGCAACTCGCCCCCCCCCCCTCCGCACAGCATGCCCACGGCACATCGGGGGGCTGAGGCCCAGGTCACACAGCAAGGACACAGCACGCCAGGGTTAAACAACCTCACCCACTCACTCTTTTGACACCTCTACCCAGGGCCCAGCATCATTCTGGGGCCTGGGCCTGGCGCTCTTCCTCCACCATGGCTGCCATGCAGGGGCCTGGACTGACCAGGGCTCCCTGCTGGACACCCAGCCACATGTCCTTCAGGGTCCTCTTCTGCTGCCCCAGGGCTCACCTGCCCTCCCCCGACAGAGCCGAGGCCAGCGGGGGGACACTCCTGGTGACCTCCCTCAGAGCACGGTCCCCCCACAGAGGGGAGGGTCCCCCAACCCTCCCTCCCCAAACGTGTACACGCTTTAACGGCAGTTAATCTTCAATTAAAATGCCTACAGCAGAGACTAAGATAACTGGTTTAAAAGGTAGAGCTATTGACAATAAAAGTCTTCTTCATATTGCTTTTGTTAAAAAAAAATCCACATATTAAAAATGTCATTTTTATGACTTGGGGAAAAAGCCATCTAGAATAATGAGGGTGAACAAAGACGGGGGGGGGGGGGCAGTCACTTTCCAGGCCCATGTGTGACCTCCTGATCACTGGGTCAGCCGGGCCCACCGCGGGGAGCCGAGAGGCACAGAGGCTGGCCGTCCACCCGCCGGCGGAATGGCCGGGGCCCTGGTCACAGGACCGGTGCGGGCTCCCTCCAGTTTGGACCTTGCTGCCCGCCCCCTCCCCACGGGCCAAGAGCCATGCCTCCAGAAGCCCCGCAGAGGTAGGTCCCCAAGGCCTGTGGGGGGCCCTGCAGCGGGCCTGCCGCTCAGACAGCACCCAGGGAGGCGCTGCCACAGCCCGGGCTGGCTGCGCAGGGACCCCACGGGGCTGCGTGGCCCAGAGTGCCAGGCCTCAGGACACAGCCCCACCAGGCCTCCCCTGACACGGGCGGTCGGCAGGAAGGCAGGGCCCTGTCAGGCACAGCTGTGACACCACTGTGCACGGCAAATGGCAGAGAGCCCACGGGCCTCTCTGTGAGAGGAAGGGGACGCCGGGGAGAGCCTGAGCTGCGACACCCTGGCCACTGGCGGAGTCGGGCTGCTGAAGGAGCTCGGCTCCATAGGAAGGGTGCGGGAGGGGGGGCCTGGCTGGCTCCCGGATGCTGCTCCTCGGTTGGTGTGGCCTCCAGCAGTGGACAGCCCAGCCTGGGGCAGTGGAAGAGGGACGGAGCACGGGACCCAGGGGACGTGGCACGTTCCCTCCGCCTCCCAGAAACTGACTGAAGGGTTTTGATGGCAGGCAGCTGGCTGCACGCCGCGGACTTGGGTCTGGTGCCAAGCTGAGGCGACATGGCCCCCCTTTACCCTCTGGAAGCCAAAGGCGCCCCAAAGTCCAGGCTGGCGTGTGACTTCTGCCTGCTGTCTCCGCACAGACTGGCCAGGTAGCTGGACATGGTGAAGGAGACGCTGACAAGCACGGGGAGAGGCGGTGAGGTGAGGTCAGGCTGTGGCCGCTCCCTCTGAGGAACCAGAGCCCCAGCGTCCTCCAGGCGAGTGGGCCTCACTGCCGTGGCCAGCACGAGGCCTGGGAGGCCCCTGGAGCGGACCTGGAGCGAGGAGAGTTCTCAGGAAGAGCCAGCCGGGGCCCGGGGGGACCCTCCTCTCGCCGGGGTAAAGCCCCCGGAAGGCCACTCACCCCTCACACCCCAGACACCAGAGCCCCCAGCCCACTCAGGGACATGATTCCGCCATGCCACCACTGCCACCCCTCTAGTAATGGACACTTCTTTAAGCCGACGCTCTCGCCACAAGAGTGGCATGAGCTGCCACGCTCAGCCTGGTGCCTCTGTCACAGATACCGTGGGCTGTGTCTCAGGTCACACGTGGTCCCCACAGGAGGCCTGTGCAGCCCACCTGAAGCCACTGACCAAGCGTGCCCTGGTGTTCCCTTCCACGGCATCCTGCCTGCCAGCACAGCTGGTCTCAGCCTCCACCAGGCCAGGGCTGGCGCAGGGCTGGCGTCTAGGCATTCTCTGGGGGAGGCCTGGGGGGGGAGGCTCTGGGGTGGGGAAGGCCCTGGGGAGCCCGGCAGGCTGCAGGGCGGGAGACGCCGCCCCTCTCCTCCTCTGAGCTGCACCACAGCGGGTCTTGGCCTAGGACAAGTTCCCCACCCCAGCTGTGACTGTGTGAAGCAGGGCAGGGTGGGCACCAACTGACCGACCCACCCACCGACGGATGGATGAACAGACGGAGGCACAGACGGCTGCACGGTGTCCGTCTCTGGACCGGCCGTGGCCTACGGGAGTAGCGGTCACTGGACCGGGCCAAGTGTCTTCACCCCATCTCTCCCTGCACCCGCGGGCTGGAGTCTGGATCCCCAGATCCCCTCCACCTGGCCGTGCACAGGCGCACTCTGGAGGAGCCTGGCCCTCTGGGCTTGCTGACCGGCAGCCTCATGGGTCTCCCGGGCAGCTCCGCGCCCCCCCCCGCCGCGCTGTCCGGGAGAGGAAGCCACTTCTCTGGCCCCTGCTGGTGTCCTCTCTCTCACTCAGCCTGGGGGGGGACAGGGCTCAAGCCTCGCACCCTTGTGCCCCGCTCGCCTTGGAGGCCAGGCCACAGGACGCTTATTCTACATTTCCAGTTTGTGAGAGGCTGGAGCCCCGCCCCGCAGCCCCTCCTTCCTGCACACAGCGCCCTTCTGGCACGCACGGAGCTGTGGGCCGCCCAGTCTGCGCTCCGCCCACAGACACAGTCGGACGCCCCTGCTCCAGGTGGCCCCAGGCCAGCACAGGGCCGAGAGGGGGAGGGCGCCTGCCGGGCGGCTGAGGGTGCCCGGTGCCGGCTGGGAGGCCAGGGAGGACGCCGAGTCCCCGGCCCCCCACGGGGAGTTGGCTGCAACCGCCAAGGCGCACACTCTGCACCCAGGGCTGGGGTTTGGAGGACAGAGGCCCCCGTGTGTCCAGAGCCTCCTCACTGCAGGACGGGAGGTGTGAACAGCGCCCACTGGTTGTGGTCACACTGAGCGGCGCCTGCTCTCTGCCATTCCCACGCCACTTGGGCCTCCATCATTGTCCCGAGGGGGCAGGCTTGTCACCTGCTGGTACGAAGGGTGTGAGCGTGCATCTGATGGGGATGGGCTGAGGAGGGAGCTCCCGAGAGGAGCTGCAGTGCTGGGGATGGCCTCTGGGATGGCCGCCCGGGGAGCCTCCAGAGCAGGCCAAGAGACGGCCCCCCGAGACGGCCGAGGCCCCACAGCCCGGGCGCTGCCTGGCACACATCTCCCTCCACGGTGGCGTGGGCTGCGGGGTCAGCTGTGTCCTCTCTCTCCCTTTCAGAGCTCTCCCAGCTCATCCAGCCCATGGGGCACGAGGGCGGGAGGGGAGCGGCGGGATTTATGAGCTCAGAGCGCCGCTGCCTTTTGTGGGGTGGGGGAGGGGGCTCTTTAGGCCAAAACAATATTTAATTTTTTTAAGGGCAGCTACAAAGCCAGGATTAAGCTCAGGCCTTAAAACGAGCCCAT
The DNA here is from genome assembly GCF_031878675.1 of Megascapheus bottae. Lineage (NCBI taxonomy): Eukaryota > Metazoa > Chordata > Mammalia > Rodentia > Geomyidae > Megascapheus > Megascapheus bottae. The sequence continues at coordinate 9,579,600 of NC_143541.1, read as the reverse complement.
AAAATCGAAAAATATTTATCTGGAAGGGTGGCAAGTCCAATAAAAGTTTTATGAATGTTTTACAACTGCCCCGTCAGGAAGCTGGCCTCTCACTCACCTCCCTCCTGTCAAAGCAGCAGCACACACACAAGTGCACGCACACACGAGTGTGCACGCACACGCACACAGGCGCACACAGGCGCACAGGCCACGCAGAGCCCTCTCTGCAGCGCTGCCTGCGGCTGGGCTCACGCTCCCCTCCACCAGGAGGCCCGGGGCCGCCAGCCTGCTCCTCTCGAGTCACCCACAGGTCAGGCTTGAGTGTGCTGGCAGCTCTGACTAGGTCTTGGTGGCCTCTCCCAGGGCCTGGACTGCTTCCAGGGAGAGCGGGGCTGGAGGCGCTCCTGTGACCCGCTCTGTGCAGAGGAAGAACAGGAGACTGAGAGGCCACCCAGGATGGGGGTTGGAGGCCTTCCTGTGAGCAGGGCTTCCCTGGCTTCTGTCTTAGGTGGTGGACGAGGTCCTTAGGGCCTGGCCTGACTGCTCCTGATCTCTTGAAATGCCCATGGGTCTTCCCTTTCCCCTGTAACGGCAAGCCTCCCCGCCCATTTCTCCTAGGTGTGCTACCGGCCCTGCAGGCACCTGTGCGGGCAGGCGGGCGGGCGGGCAGGCAGGCAGGCAGGCAGGCAGGCACTGGGGCTGGGAAAAGCTGGCCCAGGGCGACCCTCGGTGAAAAACAGCCTTGGGCTGGCAGCCCCAGGTTCCAGGTGGGAGCTCGGGAGCCCTGCAGGGAGGCGTGGAGGGTCCCCGTCACATAGGGGACACCTGGGAGAGCCCCAGCTTCCCCTCATTGCTCATGATGAGAAGTGGAGAAACATGGTTTAAGAGATACAGTCACTCACGGCGCTCCTTGGCTGGCCCTGCCTGGCCAGGAGGCCCTGAGGCTCAGGCCCACGTGAGCTGGCAGCAGGGCCCTTGCCCCTACTGTGTCTCGGTCCTCCTCCCTGGACACAGTGTCTACCCTGCACCCTGCACGCAAGCAAGCACATGAAGCCCTGCTGGCCCCACAGCACAGAGGGCTGCAGGCCCTTCTGGTGTAGAACCAGCTGCCGAGAGGGCGAGGCAGTCCCCGCCAGGAGAGCCGACGGCCGGCACGGGGAGGGCGGACCGGCCCGGGGCTCCCGTGTGCCACCAGCCCCACACGCAGCCTCCGTGGTTTCAGGAGTTCCCTTCTCAAGTGGTCCCGGCCACAGCCTCCTGCTGCGGCCAGGGAAACCACCAGGCCCGGCCTCTGCGGGCTGCAGAGGCAGCCGTGCCACAAGGGGTGGCCGGCCACAGGTGGTTTCCGTCCACGGTGCGTGTTTACCTTAATTGCAGATATTTTTAACGTATTGTGTTACTCCATCCGTCTTTGTGGACCCTCTGTCTTGTAAATTTTTAAAAATTATGTTACTTTTTCTGGCGTATCTTCATCATCTGCAGTTATTTATAATATTGTCTTTGCTTCCAATGCTGGGTATAAACATTGTAACAGTTCTTCGATGGGGTTCATATAATTTTTACAATTGCTTTGAAATGCTTCAATGGCCAAAGGGGGAGGAGGTGAGCTGTCCGTTTGGGGGAGAAAATATACCAGGATGCTCTGGGCCCTGGCTGCCCTGCACCGGTCCCCAGGCCGAGGCCTGGCGCTGGTGAAGGCTGCCCCGGCTGGGGGGGCAGCCAGGCTCAGGTTTCAGAGCAGCCGTCCCCACAAAGGGCACTGTCCGGGTAAGACGCCTGGAGAAGGACGGATGGCTTGTTTTCATTGTTATAGGGATTTTCTGAAACCTCCACGTTCACCCTTCATCCCCCTTCAACTCTCCTGGCCAGCCGTCCCCGGCCTTTCTGGGGGAGCCGGTCAGCTGCTGGAACGGGCTGAATGCAGGGAGCAGGGGAGAGGGGCCTGGGCAGAGGCCCTGGGTGTTTCTCCCCCCTGGTGGACTCTGCTCTGCTCCTCCTCCCCCTGGTGGACCCAGCTCTGCTCCTCCCTGGAGGGTGCTCCTCCTCCTCCCCCCTGGTGGACTCTGCTCTGCTCCTCCCTGGAGGGTGCTCCTCCTCCTCCTGGTGGACTCTGCTCTGCTCCTCCCTGGAGGGTGCTCCTCCTCCCCCTTGTGGACTCTGCTCTGCTCCCCCCTGGAGGACTGTGCACGACGGCCAGGACTCATCCGTCCCTTCCACAGCAGGGCCTCGGGGCTCCCCCACAGTCACCACGCTCCTGCACCGCCAACACCACCTGCATCCACCAACACAGGGCTGCCCGATGCCCTCTGTGGAGGAGGCTGGGGGCCTGGCCGTCTCCCCCTCACCCCAGCCACCCCCCTCCCCCAGGGCCGCAACAGCAGGCATCAGGCAAGGTGCAGCACTGCGGGGACCAAGAGCCACCTTGGTGGCAGTGCCTCCTGCCTGTGGTGGCCCTCGTGCTGCTCGCAGGGCCAGGTTCTACTGGCCAGCTTGCAGGAGGGGCGCAGCCCCCGACAGGAGCCCCGAGGCTGTCAGGACACCCGCTTCTGAATTGCTTGAGAGACGTGGCTGGCGGGTGGGGAACAGACACCCCGCAGGCGGGGACAGCCGGAGCTGAGGACACAGGAGCAGGGCTTTCGGGAGCCCTGCTGGAAACTCTGAACTTTTAAATGGCTATGATGGCCTTTGGTAAGAGTTCCACCAGGTCCACTTCTGAGAGCGCGTCCTAAGAAACGTCCCACGCACTCAAGCAGAGTCACGGCCGCGTCTCTCGGCCCAGCGTCACGCAGTGGCTGTTGCCGCTGCCCCTGCCCAGGGCGGCCACAGAGACCAAGGCCACAGCCCCTGCCTGCCGGGCCCCCGGAGACACCAGGGTTCCTCACCTGAGTTGCACACAGCCCCCCGTTTTACAGAGAGGGCAATGAAGCTCAGAGAGGTCCCGGGCTCTCTGGGTGTCCACCCCAGCTGGGTGGCGGGGCCATGGGCAGGGTAGGACATGCCCAGTGCACGACACAGTGGCCTCCACTCTGCCTTCTGGAGAGTGCAGGGTAGAACAGCTAAAGAATAAAGCCTGGGGAAATACGATGAACGGACAGAACAGCACTCAGGTCCACGGGCCCTGACTGCACGAAGAGGCCGTGAGGGAGACACGTTCACGGCGGGCCAGCACAAGATCCAGAACACTCCCAGGCTTTGGAGGCTGTAAAATACTTCCTGGGACACGCATGTGGTCAGATCTTAAGCCACGGGGGCCGTGTCGTCACCGAGACAGGACAAGGCCAGCAGCGTCCTGGGAGCAGAGCCAGCCCAGGTCAGGAGGGCGGCCACCCCAGGGAGGGTCGGTGGTGCCACTCTCCTGCTCCTGGAGGCTGCGGTCCTGCCATGGCTGAGGGGCTTCAGATGACCAGGAACTGATGACCTAGCCAGAGGGGCTCCACCTCACCTCCCAGACCAGTGGACCATGGCGAGTACGGATGTGAGTCATGGTGTGAGGATGTGAGTCATGACGTGTGGATGTGAGTCATGACGTGTGGATGTGAGTCATGGTGTGTGGATGTGAGTCATGGTGTGAGGATGTGAGTCATGACATGTGGATGGTGTGTGGATGTGAGTCATGACGTGTGGATGTGAGTCATGGCGTGTGGATGTGAGTCATGGTGTGTGGATGTGAATCATGATGTGTGCATGTGAGCCATGGTGTGTGGATGTGTGTCATGGTGTGTGGATGTGAGTCATGACGTGTGGATGTGAGTCATGATGTGTGGATGTGAGTCATGGTGTGTGGATGTGAGTCATGGCGTGTGGATGTGAGTCATGACGTGTGGATGTGAGTCATGGCGTGTGGATGTGAGTCATGGTGTGTGGATGTGAATCATGATGTGTGCATGTGAGCCATGGTGTGTGGATGTGTGTCATGGTGTGTGGATGTGAGTCATGGCGTGTGGATGTGAGTCATGACGTGTCGATGTGAGTCATGGTGTGTGGATGTGAGTCATGACGTGTGGATGTGAGTCATGACGTGTGGATGTGAGTCATGATGTGTGGATGTGAATCATGATGTGTGCATGTGAGCCATGGTGTGTGGATGTGTGTCATGGTGTGTGGATGTGAGTCATGACGTGTGGATGTGAGTCATGACGTGTGGATGTGAGTCATGACGTGTGGATGTGTGTCATGGTGTGTGGATGTGTGTCATGGTGTGTGGATGTGAGTCATGACGTGTGGATGGTGTGTGGATCTGAGTCATGACGTGTGGATGTGAGTCATGATGTGTGTGGATGTGAGTCATGACGTGTGGATGTGAGTCATGGCGTGTGGATGTGAGTCATGACGTGTCGATGTGAGTCATTACGTGTGCATGTGAGTCATGGTGTGTGGATGTGAGTCATGACCTGTGGATGTGAGTCATGTTGTGTGGATGTGAATCATGATGTGTGGATGTGAGTCATGACGTGTGGATGTGAGTCATGACCTGTGGATGTGAGTCATGGTGTGTGGATGTGAATCATGATGTGTGGATGTGAGTCATGATGTGTGTGGATGTGAGTCATGACGTGTGGACGTGAGTCATGATGTGTGGACGTGAATCATGATGTGTGCATGTGAGCCATGGCGTGTGGATGTGAGTCATGACATGTGGATGTGAGTCATGACGTGTGGATGTGAGTCATGACGTGTGGATGTGAGTCATGACGTGTGGATGTGAGTCATGATGTGTGGATCTGAGTCATGATGTGTGCATGTGAGTCACGGTGTGTGGATGTGAGTCATGACATGTGGATGTGAGTCATGATATGTGGATGTGAGTCATGATGTGTGGATGTGATCCACTCTCCTTTCCACTGGGGCCATTGGGTGGAGCAATGTCCACAGATTCCCCTGTGCAGCTGGGTTGGGTGGGAGGCACACGTGGCCCACCTCACAAGGCCGAGCATGTCCTGGGCTCATCCGGCACACCAGTGCCAGTGCTCCAGTCCCCTCAGACTCAGGTTCCCAGCTGTGAGGGTTGGGGGCCACACTTCCAAGGAGCCAGGGGCTCCTTCTGCAGAGGTAAACACACACTCTGCCAGTGTGCCTGGACTGCAATGCTATGGGGAGCCAGGGCTCCATCTCCAGAGGTAAACACACACTCTGCCCGTGTGCCCGGACTGCAGTGCTATGGGGGGCCAGAGGCTCCATCTCCAGAGGTAAACACACACTCTGCCCGTGTGCCCGGGCTGCAGGGCCGTGGGGGGGCCAGGGGCTCCATCTCCAGAGGTAAACACACACTGTGACCGCGTGCCTGGGCTGCAGTGCTATGGGGGGCCAAGGGCTCCATCTCCAGAGGTAAACACACACTCTGCCCGCGTGCCCGGGCTTCAGGACTCTGGGGGGGCCAGGGGCTCCATCTCCAAAGGTAAAAACACACTCTGCCAGTGTGCCCGGACTGCAGGGGCGTTGGGGGGCCAAGGGCTCCATTTCCAGAGGTAAACACACACTCTGCCCACGTGTCCAGGCTGCAGGGCTGTGGGGGGCCAGGCCCTGGCTCTGCCATGTCCCCTACCTCACACTGCCCTAAAAGACCAGACCTGCCATCGCTCATAGGGAAGCTGAGCGGTGTGTAAATGGTGGAATGGCGGTGCCAATTCTAACCGCAGCTCTATGCCCAGTCTGCACCTCGGGCCCGCATGGGCTTCCCAGCCTCCGGCCTAGGGGCCTGGGGCCAGCGGGGCCAGGGCAGCGCCAGGCTGTGTGGTGGCCCAAAGACAGATGATCGCTGCACTTACCAGGGATGTGGATCTTGAACTTGCCGCTCTGACCAAAGGCACTGTCGATGACCCCTCGCTCGCCCGTGGACAGCTGCACCTCGAGCCCCACAAACAGCTGGATGTTGGTCTCCTTCTTGAAGAGGGAGCGGCCGATTACACTGTGGTCGTCCATTACCTGCCCGTACAGCCAGACACAGAGAAGGCGTCAGTGCAGGCGGAAGAGCCTGCCTGGACGCGGGGACACGAGGACACGAGGACAGGCAGGGAGCAGACCCACCCCCTGGTGGACACAGCAACCCCGTGAGCCAGACTGCAGGGCAAGGGTGGAGGCAGCGAGCCCAGTCACGGTCCCCTGGCTCAGGGGTGGGGGCAGCTTTGACGTGAATCCCCAGCTGCCCCCAGCCTGCCCGAGGGGTCGGCGTCCTCTAGAGCTGGCGGGCGATGGCTCTGGAGTCCCTGTGGACTCGCTGTACCTCCCATGCTGCCACCGCACCCAGACGCAGTGTGGCAGAGGCTTTTCTGTCCCCTGAACTGTGGCGGGAACCCCACGATCCCCCACCCAGTGCGGGAGGCCCCTCCTCCCCCACCCCTGCATGCCAGGAGCCTGCGCCAGCAGGCCGGGCTCTTCCACGGCGCCTCTCAGTCCAGTCCCACCCTCTGTGGCCTGACCCAGGCCGCCATGCCAGGCCCACACCTCCCAGCAAATGCCAGGCTGAGAGGGCAACGTGTGTGTGAACACAGCTCCCTGCCACAGCCCATTCCTCCTCACGGTGCCTCCTGCGCTGCTCTCCCCCCCCAGCCCTGCACTACACACGCAGCCCCTGCCCAGGCCGCAGAAGGTCCAGATACAGGCAGAGGGGCCTCCCCGCCGAGGCCATCACCTGCCCCTCAGGTTCCAGAGGGCAGGCTGCCAGGCGCAGCCTCAGGTCCAGCCTTCGAGGCACCAGGTGGACAGCAGCTGGGCCAGCCCAGGTGACTCCAGGCAGACTGCACAGTACACGATTCCTGGGGGGAGCCCTGCGGCCTGCTTGTCCAGGCATGGCCTGTCAGTCCCGTCGGTGATGGCTGGGGGGGCTTTGTGTGGGGCGTCAGGACAGAGCAGGAAGTGAGGGGGTACAGTGAGGTGGAGGGGGCAGACACGGGGCACAGAGGATGGCTCCACTCCTGAAGCCTCAGGGCCCGTCCTGCGTGTTTCCTGTGGAGCCTGCGACGCCTCCTGTGCTGTGTGCTCTGGTGCCGGCGCGGTGGCAGGCTGCCCACGCCGGCTCTCCCGAGCCTCAGAAACACCTCACCAGCGCTCAGGCTGGACAGAGGCTCCAGAGGGATTGCTTTGCAAAGTAGAAATGGTCTCATTTACCTTCAAATCCTTTTGGAAACATACTCTGTTTGATTCATAGCACCAGATAAAAGGGAGGCACCTCCTTCCTCCCAGTGATGGATGCGCTGGATTCAAATGATGACGAGAGCGATCATTTCTACTCGCCCAGCTCTCTTCACCACTGCGACCACACCACCTCCTCACCCCCAGGCTGCTGGGGGCCCGTCCCCAACACCAGGGCGGGGGCAGGGGCTCACGGGGGCCTGCTGCCTGGCACCGTGGCCCTGAACCCCGACAGGCTGCCGCTGATCGAAGGGGCAGCGGCACAGGAGGTGCCCAAGACAGGGCCCTGGGGACACCTCTGACTGACGACCACACCGCCTGCAGGGAAAGCCCCACAGAGGGCGGGTGGGACATGTCCTTAGTCCCATGGCACTCAGGACGAGTGGGGGATGAAGGGGTCAAAGACGTGGCTCTGGTCCACGTGCACTGCCCACTCACGGGGCGGGCTTTTGTTCAGGAACAGCTTCATGGACCAGCACATATTAAACGCCTGTGAACTGTCAGCATCGCACCGCCCAGCGCTTCTGCGCTCGGACTCCTGGGCTTCTGCCGTTCCTTCCTCCCCATCCCCCTGGGCTCCACCCTGGCATAGCCTGCTTCTAGAAGCTTCCCCGTACCTGAGACGGTCTGAGCCGCTCTCTCTCCCACCTTATTCCTGAGAGCCACCCGCGGGCTCTCCTGGGCGGGCTGCGAGCTCTTGAGGAAAGGCTCCGCCTGCGTGTCACACACAGCCCAAGCCACCGCGGCGGGGCAGGCATGCCTGCTGGCAAGGACTGGGGCAAGGCTGGGTCTTCAGTCATGAAGCTGTCATGGAGGGCCCCGGGCCCTCCCTGTTCTTCCTGGAAGAACAGAGATGGAGGACGCAGGCCCAGGTGTCACGGTGGCCCTGTGGCCCCGGGCAGGGCTTCTCCCCTCTGGATGGGAGGCGGGCCCACTGCTGGAAGCCTGGCCTTTGCCCCCCTGCCCTCAACTTAAATAGAGCAAACACCGCAAAGACAGCAGACGACCTGTCTCTCCCCATTTCATTAACTTGGGGCAACTTCAAAAAGCGCAGGGCTTTCACGCCCAGAGTTAGGTTTGGTGTTACACCAACAGAGGCTGAGGGCTCTGCGGGCCTGTGTATGTTCTCTCCGGCCCAGTGGGCAGCCAGGCCCTGTGGTCTGGCAGTGTGTGGCGTGGCCCAGTTCACTGACCTACATTAGCAAAATATTTTCGTAAGCGTGTGGGTGAGGTGAGGAGGGGCTGGCTGGTCAGGATGGAGTCCCAGCCTCTGTCAGTCTCCTCTCATGCCAGGGGACACGGCAGGAGTTGGTGGAGGGGGCACCTCCCTCGCCCAGCCCAGTGCCCGGCCCTGCGGGGTGGCAGCACGTGGCCAGGGCCGCTCCCACACGGGGCCTCCGCCTGTCGCTAGGCCACCGGCAAGCGCACGTCCACACGCGCCGCTGTCCTGCAGAGGGGGCTGAGGGTGGCGGGGGTCCCCGAGGGTCGGCAGGAGGGAGCGGCGACTCCGTGGCTGTGTCACTCCGTCGGCACGTGGTCAGCACGTGGCCGTGACCGCCCCTCAGCCATTGGTGGCCATGCTCGCGCTGCTCAGCAAAGCACGGGGGAGGCCTTGGTCCTCGTCACTCCCTAGTCAGGCAGTGACCGGCTGGCCCAGGGCACAGCGCAGCCTTGCAAGAACCTGGAGAGAACCCAGGCCATGGAGGAGACGGGTGCAGCAGCAAGGGGAAGGCTGCATCTCTGTGCAAGGAGGCGGCACCTCAGCTTCTCATCAACAGATGAGGCTGTGGGCCTGGGGGAGGGCTGCTGAACCAGCCCTGGGCTGCATGTCGGGGGGGGGAGGGGAGTGAATGGGAGCCAGGAGGAGACCCCACTGGCAAAGGTGGGGCTGAGGGCATGGCCCTCGGAGGGTCTGTGAGGAGCACAGGAATGCGGGGGAGATGCAGGGACAGAGCAGGGGCTGGAGGCCAGGTCCCAGGCCAGACGCCAAGGCCGGTGTGGTGGGCACTGGGTCCGAGGCCACCCTCCCCTGAGATCTCCCAGCTGTGCCCCACATAGGCTTGTGCCCCAAGGCTCACAGCCGCCACCTGTGGACCTGTGAAAACACTGCCTCAGGGCCGTGGGCAGCCAGGGTGAAGACCAGCACTGGCATCGCACACTCATGGGTTTCCCCGGAATGCGGGGACACCCACACCTCTGTGCTGGGGGGTCAGGAGATGATGGCTCTGCTTCCTTCTCTCCAGCCACAGCAGAGAGGCGACTGTGTGTGTGTGTGTGTGTGTGTGTGTGTGTGTGTGTGTGTGTGTGTGTGCGCACGCGCGTAAGAACAAGAGATACAAATGGGCTCATAGCCAAGTTACAATCTCTTGTGGCTGCAAGACCAGACACCCACCCACGGAAGGAGAGAACCTTCCACAACAGCTGGGGCTTCTCTGCAGGGTGTGTGGGGTGCCCTGGCGGCCTGCCCCCCGTGGGGACCTGCACCTCTTGCTTGGATGGCCTGTGGCCCGAGGAGCAGTCGCTGGCCGGGCTCTCATGTAAACATGCCAGGTGTCCCTGTCCCCAGCCCTGTGCAGGCACATAATTAGGCCATCACGCGGGCCTCTCTCTTAGGGCTTGGGAACTGTCCAAGTTCTAACTCAGACTGGAGAAGTGGCACCAAGGCTGGCAGGCTGACCATGAAACAGTGCCCAGAACCTCTGAGCCTGCACACTGCCTGTGGTCGGGGCCTGGCCCCGAGGGAGTGGGCTATATGTCACGCCGTGAGTGACGGGCTCGGGCCTGGGACGCTGCCCGCGCCTCTAGCTTCACGAGCACGTGGGCTTGCAGGGCCGTCTGAACCAGGCCTCACCAATTCACGCCCCCCCACTACATCTTTCATGTCAACCCTTTCTCTGCAGCCGCCACTGGAAGCTCACAGGAAAGCAGCCGGTAACAGGGGGCTCACATGGCAGTGGCCCTCTTGGGGGAGGAGAGAGACCTGAGTTTAGAGCCCACGACAGGCCAGGCACTGCTCCTGTACAGCCGCTTCTCCGCCCACCACAGCACTCCTGAGGAGGTGACAGGGTCCCGAGTGGGTCTTATCTGTGCCATGCCAGCTGCACCAGCACTGGTCCAGTCAGCTCATCCCGTACCACGCCACCCAGGGTGGCACCAGAGCAGAGTGACCCTGGGGGCAAACCATGTTCCGGCCACCACGGACTGGACCAGGCCAAGTCGTAGAGTGCTGGCTTTGAGTACCAAAAACTCAGGAGTAGCGACTGGGCCCTGAGTTCAAGCCCTAGGACCAGCACAAAAACAGATGGCAACAAAACAAAGACAAATGATAGATGCAGCTTGTAAAGACGCGCCGTGAGAGCTGAATGCCTAGTGACGAAGGGCTGGGGGCGCGGGGAGGCCAGTCCTGGGCTTGGGGCAGGAGCCGGGGCCGGGCTGGGACGCCCATGCCCTCTCCCTCCCCCCCAGGCCCGGCTCAGGCCCCCACTCATCTGCAGCCTCAGGAGGCTGCGAGCCCTTGGCTGCTCAGGGGAAGCTGTGTAGATCAGGATCCAATCCTATGCCAATCCCATGCCAGGGCCAGCCCCCGGCTCTGCCTCTCCCCAGAGGAGTCCGCACCCAGGTCAGCACAGCTCAGGCTCCCCCTGACCCCGGGGGTGTCTGCTGGCTCCTGGAAGCTGCCCACTTCTCACGGGAAGGGGCTCTGCCTGGCCACGGTGGGGCCTGACGGGAGCAGATGCACCAGGAGCCACCCACAAAGGCCGTCGTTTCCCCCAGACACTAGACAGCAATGGCAGTCTGTGGTGCTAGTAAGTCAGGCTGGATGGACGAGTGACACATGCTGTATCACCTTCGTCCGGATGGCATCTCGGGCAGGTCACGGCCCCTCTCCAAGGTCTGGGGTGAGCGCAAGAGGGGAAGGAGACAGGACTGGAGCTCCAGGAAGCTTTGTGGGTCACGGGGTGGGGGGGGAAGGGTCAGAGAACCCTGAGGACCTGGAGTGGATGTGGAAACAAACCAAAGCTTCTCCTCTCAGAGGGTGCTAGGAGCTGGGGCCAAGGCCAGGACAGGGCATGGATGGGCTTTAAGCCCTGGCAGACCCTGCTCAGGCTGCTGGATGTCTGTACCCGCTCTTCCCAGGACCATCTGTACCCACTGGGGAGGCACAGGGGCCGGCTGGAGGCCAGGCAGCCCGACTTCCGACGGCCCTTGCTGCAGAGGGCTTCCGCGGCGCCCAGTCCAGAGGCAGGCTAGACCCTAGACCGGCGCCCTGGCCACCGTGGGCCTTCTGTCTCCTTCCCCCTTGTGCTTGCCTGCTCCTCTGCCTCCACCCTGCATGCGCAGCCGGCCCGTGGCCTGGGCTCTGCTCTCCAGGGCTCGGGTGCTTGGCACCGGCTGTGCATGGGGGCCGTTCCTGCCATGGAGGGTGGAGGGCAGGGGGGGGGGGGGCCTGGCCCTGCGGGCGGCCATGCTCACCCGGTCCACCACGCCGTGCTTGTGCTTCATCTTGTACACCTTCAGCGTGGGCAGGAAGGTCTCCGCGTAGTTCTTGTCCTCCAGCCCGTGGAGCAGGACGCCGTGGAAGGCCAGCCGGCAGGAATTCGTGTGGATGTCGGCATCCAGCCGGGAGCCAATCACCAGGCACAGCTGTGGGCAGGTGACGGGCTTCTCAAACTCCACCAGCGCCCACTGCTGCCGCGGGCACTGCCCCGCCGCGCCAGCCTGCGGGCCGTCCGCCGCGGCGGGGGCCGCGTCCTTGCTCAGGTACTGCTCCTGGAAGAGGTACTCCCGGGACAAGTCGAAGGAGTCCAGCACGGGCTCCCGGTCGAAGCCGTCGGGGGCCGGGCTGAAGAAGAGCAGGCGGCCCATGACCGTCTCGTGGCCCACGGAGATGTGGAACTTGGCCTTGGTGTGCAGCGGCCCCCGGAAGTAGGGGATCTTCTCCACCGAGACCAGGGCGGCGTGCAGGGTCCGCAGCGAGCCGGGCGTGCACACCAGCCCTCGCTCCAGCGCCTTGGGGTCAAACTGGGTCACGCAGAGGCCCAGGCGGTCGCCCTGCGCGGCCTCGGTGACCGGCGTGTGGAACATCTGCATGGACTTCACCTTCCTCACCACCTGCCGGAGAGGAGACCGCGTTGAGCCGGCCACACGGCCTGGGCCCGCGCCCCCACCACCCCCGCCTGGGCCTCGCCCCCACCACCCCCGCCTGCGCCCCAGGCTCCAGCTCCACCCCAGACTCCAGCTCCAGTTCTGCCCCAGACTCCAGCTCCAGCTCCACCCCCAGGCTCCAGCTCCAGCTCCACCCCAGGCTCCAGCTCCAGCTCCACCCCCAGGCTCCAGCTCCAGCTCCACCCCAGGCTCCAGCTCCAGCTCCACCCCCAGGCTCCAGCTCCAGCTCCACCCCAGGCTCCAGCTCCAGCTCCACCCCAGACTCCAGCTCCAGCTCCACCCCAGACTCCAGCTCCGCCCCCGACTCCAGCTCCAGCTCCACCCCAGACTCCAGCTCCAGCTCCACCCCCAGGCTCCAGCTCCAGCTCCACCCCAGGCTCCAGCTCCAGCTCCACCCCAGACTCCAGCTCCAGCTCCACCCCAGACTCCAGCTCCGCCCCCGACTCCAGCTCCAGCTCCACCCCAGACTCCAGCTCCAGCTCCACCCCAGACTCCAGCTCCAGCTCCGCCCCCGACTCCAGCTCCAGTTCTGCCCCAGACTCCAGCTCCAGCTCCACCCCCAGGCTCCAGCTCCAGCTCCACCCCAGGCTCCAGCTCCAGCTCCACCCCCAGGCTCCAGCTCCAGCTCCACCCCAGGCTCCAGCTCCAGCTCCACCCCAGACTCCAGCTCCAGCTCCACCCCAGACTCCAGCTCCGCCCCCGACTCCAGCTCCAGCTCCACCCCAGGCTCCAGCTCCACCCCAGACTCCAGCTCCAGCTCCACCCCAGACTCCAGCTCCAGCTCCACCCCCAGGCTCCAGCTCCAGCTCCACCCCAGACTCCAGCTCCAGCACCACCCCAGACTCCAGCTCCACCCCCAGGCTCCAGCTCCACCCCAGACTCCAGCTCCACCCCCAGGCTCCAGCTCCAGCTCCACCCCAGACTCCAGCTCCACCCCCAGGCTCCAGCTCCAGCTCCACCCCAGACTCCAGCTCCACTCCACACTCAAGCTCCAGCTCCACCCCAGACTCCAGCTCCAGCTCCACCCCAGGCTCCAGCTCCACCCCAGACTCCAGCTCCACCCCAGACTCCAGCTCCACCCCAGGCTCCAGCTCCAGCTCCACCCCAGGCTCCAGCTCCACCCCAGGCTCCAGCTCCAGCTCCACCCCAGGCTCCAGCTCCGCCCCAGACTCCAGCTCCAGCTCCACCCCAGGCTCCAGCTCCGCCCCAGACTCCAGCTCCAGCTCCGCCCCAGACTTCAGCTCCAGCTCCACCCCAGGCTCCAGCTCCGCCCCAGACTCCAGCTCCAGCTCCACCCCAGGCTCCAGCTCCGCCCCAGACTCCAGCTCCAGCTCCACCCCAGACTGCAGCTCCAGCTCCACCCCAGGCTCCAGCTCCGCCCCAGACTCCAGCTCCAGCTCCACCTCAGGCTCCAGCTCCGCCCCAGACTCCAGCTCCAGCTCCACCTCAGGCTCCAGCTCCGCCCCAGACTCCAGCTCCAGCTCCACCCCAGACTCCAGCTCCGCCCCAGACTCCAGCTCCAGCTCCACCCCAGACTCCAGCTCCAGCTCCACCCCAGGCTCCAGCTCCGCCCCAGACTCCAGCTCCAGCTCCACCTCAGGCTCCAGCTCCGCCCCAGACTCCAGCTCCAGCTCTGCCCCAGACTCCAGCTCCAGCTCCACCCCAGACTCCAGCTCCAGCTCCACCCCAGGCTCCAGCTCCACCTCAGGCTCCAGCTCCAGCTCCACCTCAGGCTCCAGCTCCGCCCCAGACTCCAGCTCCAGCTCCGCCCCAGACTCCAGCTCCAGCTCCACCCCAGGCTCCAGCTCCGCCCCCGACTCCAGCTCCAGTTCTGCCCCAGGCTCCAGCTCCAGCTCCACCCCAGACTCCAGCTCCAGCTCCACCTCAGGCTCCAGCTCCAGCTCCACCTCAGGCTCCAGCTCCGCCCCAGACTCCAGCTCCAGCTCCACCCCAGACTCCAGCTCCAGCTCCACCTCAGGCTCCAGCTCTGCCCCAGACTCCAGCTCCAGCTCCACCCCAGGCTCCAGCTCCGCCCCCGACTCCAGCTCCAGTTCTGCCCCAGGCTCCAGCTCTGCCCACCCTCTTCTCCCCGTGCACCAGTCATGCTGGTGCTCTCAGTCCTCAGCTTAGGCTTGTAGTCCAGCCCTGGCCCCCAGCATGGCCCGTCAGCTGACCCCGCTGCCCTGTGCAGCCCTGGTCCAGGCACTAGGGGCAGGCACGGCAGCTCACCCCGCTGGCCATCTCCAGACCCACCTCACTTCAGAATCACCAGGCTGAAGCTCTGCCATGGCACGGCTGTTTTGCTCACTCCACCACTCCCCCTCCTAGAGCCTCTGCGTGCTAGGTTCTAGTCCAGGGAAAGGGAGGACTGTTCCTTGTTGCTTCCCACCCACGAGGAACCAGTACAGGGCACATACACATTACACGTCTGCACACGGACAACATAACACAGCTCTACACCGTATGCAGCAGATGCCCTGACCAACAGCAGCGAGAGGGACAGCAAGGCCGCGGTGGGTGGGCTCGAGCTTGTGCCGAGCTGGTGCCTGCTGGGCGCAGGCTCTGCAAGCCAGCCCTCCAGGCTGCGGGCACGGAAGGAGCAGTGCGTGAGGATGGGAGCACCGAGTTCTCAGAGAGGCACAGGAAGGGCAATGCCTGGAAAGACTGAAGCAGAGACTGACACCGGAGCAAGGTCAGGCCTGGGCGCCATGCAGCCGTGTGGGCCGCCCAGGGTTTAGGCAAAGGATAACCTGATCTTATCAGCTTCTGAAAGGCAACACTGGCTCCTGCCCCTCCAGCCCTGCTCCCGCCCTCGGAGGTCAGCGAAGGAGGAATGTCCCCAGAAAGTGTGCAAGAGATGCAGGACACCCAGTAGTGCTCCATCCGGGGTGAAGCGTGGTCACCTCCAGCCTCTGCATGACGGGGCAGGGGATATGTGCCACGCTTCAGAAACCCCCACCCCGCCCGTCGACAGCCAGCCAAGAGAAGGCCGCCCCCCCGCTGCAGGGCCTCCCTCAGCCCTGGCTCACCAGGGCTTGTTTAGAGACCATTAACCACCTACCTCCAGGGTCAGGGGTCAGAGAAAGTGAGAGGCCCGGTGTCAAGAGCCACAGCCAAGATCAATCAGCCAGAAACATTCAACAGCTCCGAAGCAGACCCCAGCCAGCCATGGCAAGGGAGGTTTCCCCAGTGTGACGTGTGACGCAGAAGGGGATCCAGTCTTAACCTGGAACACCAGCAGCTGCCCATGGTGCAGGCCCCTTGCAGGGGCAGGGTGGGGGAGCCCCGCCCTCTGCCCCCCTGCTCTCTCCCTGGGGCAGCACCCAGCCCTGTGGGGCAAGTCCTTCCCCGCCCTTCTACCTCCCACCCCACGGCTCCCAGCAAAACGGGATGCAGCCGTGTCCCCAGCCACCCTCTCCTGGAAAGGGGCCCCGGACCAGGTCCTCACAGTGTAGCTCTGCCTCTGCCCTCAGCAGCTGCTCTACACACACACAGACACACACACAGACACACACACAGACACACACACAGACACACACACAGACACACACACAGAGACACACAGACACACAGACACACAGACACACACACACACACACTGTGTCTTAGAGTGGCTGCGGCCTCTCAGGGCAGCCCCAGGCTCCGTGCACTTGGAGCCTCAGCAGCATCAGACGCCAACACCCATGTGCTCATTCCACGGCCAGCCTCGCCGCTGCCCGGCGCAGGGAGGCTGGGTGGAGGTGCCCGGGGCCCTCGCTGGGACACGGGAGCCTGACCCAGGCAGCCTCTGAGCTCAGCCTTCCAGCAGCGCCCCAGCTCTCCGTCTTGGATGATTCCCAATGCCACTCAGGGGCATGGGAGGGGGAAGAGACAAATCACTACCAACTGTGGCTTTAAGGGCCCAGACAAGAGGTCGTGAAGCAGATAAAGACAAAAACAGGGTGGTGTGGTCCTCCTGGCACAGACAGCCTCCGTGCCACCGGCTGACACGGCCCTGAGGGCACCGAAAACAGACTGATCAGAGCTCCAGCAATGGAGCGCACGGGTCACTGCCAGCCGAAGAGAAACTGGTATTCCTTCCTGCCCCCATGTTGTAGGCAACACCAAGACTCTCCATCAGTCCACGGCTCACCACTCCCCCCAGACCCACCCAGTGTCTGCTTCCCCATTTCCCTCTCCGTGTGCAGGCCCAGGGGAAGTGAGGAGCCAAGGATGGGGCCGCAGGCTGCACAAGGTCCCTGCTCTCCATGGCCCGTGGGCACACACGGCGGAGGGCAGTCCTAGGCGACCATGAGAGAAGAGGCTGAGGTCTACGACGGCTTGCAGGGCCCGGATTCTTGGAGCTGAGCAGTCAGGTGTGTGTGTGTGTGTGTGGTGTGAGTGTGTATGTGTGTGTGTGGTGTGTGTGTGTATGTGTGTGGTCTGTGTGTGTATGTGTGTGGTGTGTGTGTGTGTGCACACGCACACGAGCATGCACGCTGCCACGGCTGCCCCCTGAGCAGGACTCAGAGGAGGCCAGTCCCTGGCTCTCCTCTGCCACCGTCCTCCCCTCTCTGCTGCACGGGGCACTTCAGGGAAGGGAGGAGCAGACACGGGGTGGGGGAGGAATGTGTCAAGCAAACACCCATCCTCAAAACGCAAGGCGGTGCTTGCTAAGCAGTTTGGCTCTTTCTGATGAACAAAAAAGCTTCGCCACCATCTGGGTCACTTGTTCTCCATAAAACCCCTTCAAGGCAGGTTGATATTTTTACATCCAATTTTATGGATGAAGACACAGACTTCTGACGTCTCAAGGTCACAAAGAAAAACAGATTGAGAGTCGAGAGTTGGGGCAGTAACTGCAGGCACTGCCTGGCACTGGTCTGGAAGCCGAGGTAACCTCACTCCGGCACAGGAGCCGGTGCAGCCTGGTTCCCGGTCCCGGCACGGGCCTGCAGGTGGCTGTGGATTCTGAGTGACAGGAGATCAGGCAGTGTGAAGGCCACATGGCCTGACCCCAAAAGGGCCTCCAGGTGGGTGGGTGGCTTCCCTACAGATGTCAGGGCGAGCAGAGAGAGCCTTCTCCGGGTGAGGAAGTGGACCTAGAGGGGGCAGCCGACATGGAGGGGGACGTGGACGGGGAGGGGACGTGGGCGTGGAGGGGACGTGGACGGGGAGGGGAAGTGGACGTGGAGACCAGGGTGGGGCAGGTGGTGCTCCCAGACCTGCTCTGCTCCACAGCCCAGGTCTTTTTCTGTCCACTGTGTGGCCAGCCTTCTCCTGGAAGCACAGACAGCACCCCAGCCTAGCTTCCCACCTAGAACCTTAGCCCAGCGCTGGACACAGGGTGGACTCTAGGGAAGAGGTGGCCGGCGCCTGCCCCAGCCTCTCATGCCTGGCCTGGCCCTCAGGCCTGGAGGGCCCTCTGAGGACTGTAGACCCTGCTGGGCTCATCCCGTCCTCCAGCGGGGGCTTTCGGAGGGCCGTGGCTGGCGGGGGGCTGCTGTGGTCCTCTCTGTGGGGCCCCTGGTGGCCCTGGGGGCAAGGGTGCTTTCGTCACGGGACCCACTCAGAAGGCAAAGAAAAAGAAGACGTGGTGCCCACAAGGCAGACAGGATTCCACTCAATCCTCACGGACCAGGAACAGAGGCCCACAGAGGCCGGCCACCTGCGTGGTGCCCTGGCCACTCGGGCTCTGGGCTCAGGCTCCTCCCTGTCCCAGCCTGTGCCCCGCACAGCCTCCGGCAGCGGGCAGCAGAGGAGCAGCGGCTCTGCCTTCACCGGGTCAGCAGATGCTCACGGGGGCGGCGGGGCCTGCACTGCCCTCTGGGCGGCATGCAGAGGTCTGTAACGGCCCGGCTCTAATGAGATTGGACCTCTGTAACCCACTTTCATTCCATTAATGGCCTGGGAGCTCCTGGCTGTGCCAAAGGCCTGGGCTGGGACCCTTGCAACTTCATCATTACTTAATAAAATGTAAATCGGAGAGGAAAAAAGAGACGCACAAGGTTTGACACTAATAAGCTTACAGCAGGATCAGTTACTTCAATTCAAAGAGGTTCAGGCTGGAGAGGGGAAAATGAAATAAGCTTTTAAAGATCAGTCTAGGTTTGGCTCCATCAGACCTAACCAATTTTGTTTAATAAGGTTTCAATTTGGCTGCTCTTATCCCGCCCTCTTCTTCAGGCTAGGCTGCGTACAGATAAGACATTTTCGGCTGCTTAATGCATTTAATCGCGTCTCACACATAAAAGTCAAACCCAGGGCTCTGTGAGGACAGCACCCGGGGCCGGGGAGAGCCAGACCCCAGCTCCCAGCACCAAAACGCCAACACACACGCCAAGTCACCCTCGGGGACTTGGTCCCACGCACTTTCTTCAGCAAAACTGAAGGCAGGCAGAACCAAATGGTAGAACAGACGCCAGGCCCACGCTCAGAGCTGGGACCCGCTCCTCCTCCTGTCCACGTGTGTGTCCCCTCAACACACAGTGTCCCAGGCAGGAATAACGCAGGCGAGGATTGTTACTATGTATTATTTTGTAATGCTGTCTAGTATTTCTTTATACGAAAGCTCCATCATTTACTCATGACGTTATCAACAGATACTGTAAACCACACCCCGTGCCCGCGGGCCTCCACGGCACACACACAGCACGGCCTCTGGGTGTAGGTCACTGGTGAGAGCCGTTTTCAGTTTCACCAGGTCTTACTTCCACTCGGCAATGGGCATTTATGCTCCCAGTGCAAGGAGGGGCCAGGCCTCCACACTAGCCGGGGACGTGGCCTGGCTAATGTCCGCCGTGTGGTAGGTGAGCCAAAGCCATGTCCTTTCTGAGACTCACGGAGCCCTGAGGCTTCGAGCATGTCCCGTTCTCACCACCTCCCTCAAGCTAGGAGGCCAGCAAATGCCCCTTGGGCTCCTGGAAAAGGCAGAGCCAGGAGAAGGTGGCCTGCCCCAGGCAGGTGAGTTCTGGACAGGGCTCCCCACTTGGCTTTACCTGTCCACAAAACAGGAAGCATCACAGGGCCTCCCGTGGGCGGACTTTGTCACCCACACCATCGCCCAGCCAGGAGGTGGCAGAACTGCAGCAGAGACCAGACCACGGTGATAGCAGCCAAGCTCTGAACAAGACACAGGAATGTGGCTGACCCCTGGGCACTGCCCCACGGGGTCGCTGGCCAGCACTGGCCCCTCGTCACTGCCCCATGCTGGGCTCAGATGAAGGGGGACCCTGGCTGGGAAGAGGTGAAGTACAGGAGAGAAAAAGGCTGGGGTTGGTGCCAGAGCCAGGGGCAGCAGGCTCCACCCGCAGCCTGTCTGCATCTTGGTTGATGAGGGATGTTCCTGCCCACAGCAAGGCAGGTAGGTCTGGGCAACCCACAGCGAGCCCTCTGCGGCCTTCCTCTTGGCACTGGGCAGCCCTGGGCCTCGCTGGTACTGCAGCCTCCAGGGAGCAGGGTCCACCCGGGGTGCCGGCACCCACACAGTCCGTCTCCCTCCAGACAGAACCGGGCCAGCAGAGCCATCAGAAGCCAGCGCAGGCCACTGCCGGGGGAGCGGGGCCTCCCCCGAGGCTTGCACACCCTCCCGGCGCAGCCACCAGCACAGCGGAACGGAGCCTGGCCAGGCTCCCGGGTGATGCCTGGAGACCCTGGCTAGGGCAGTGCCCCCCCTCTGCCAGTCCATCCGCATGTGTGAGATTACGTTGAGCATGAGATGACCACCACTGCATTTCATAAACGTTGTTTGATAGATCTGAAGCTAAGTTGGCTGGCTCCTCGGGAGGCCGAGACCCGGGGGGCGGGGGACTGCCGGCAGAGCAGGGAAACCTTCTTCTCAACTGTGCCTACCAGGAGAAGCCCAGCCCCACACAGCAGAGAGAAAGGCCCCCAGAGGCCCCGCTGGCAGATGCCATGCGTCCCTGCGGCCTCCTTGCAGCAGGAGAGGGTCGCTCCACTCCAGAGGACTTTCCAAGCTTAATGGTGTAAGCTCTGCACAGCTGTTTGGGGTAGGGCAATGTGAGTCATGTTCTATCGAAAATAAAAACTGGACCATGAATATACACGATCCCAGGTGAGGCCTCCAGCCTCAGACGCTAATGGAGCCCCCTGGTTCGCTGAGGCATGAATATTTACCGGCCCCCGGCCTTGCAGCTCTTGATCTGGGTTCAATTTCGCAAATTAAAATGAGAGCTGTATGGATAGAGAGATTACAGGAGGCCACTGTCCCCAGCAAGGCACAGGCCTGGCCTGGCCCCGTGGGGCACTGAGAAGGGGACAAGGCACGGGGAGGAGTTGGGGAACTGCAGGACTAAACAGAATTTAGTGCAGAGATGTGCAGCAGGCAGAAGGCAGGAAGCTTTACACACCCGCGATCTCCCTGCCCGACGTGCGGACAGTTTGCGTGGCCTCGTGGACTCTGGGTTAGGGTGCTGCCAGGACTGCGTCTGAGCCTTGTGGCCTCAACCTTCTCCTCCATAGCAGGCGTAACCATGGCTGACCCCTCTGGACAGGAGAACATGGCAGGCGATGTGCACTGCCCCCGGCCTCGTCTGAGTACCTGACACGTGCTATGGGGCAACACCCCGGAGGGCTGGGGGAGGGGGAGACCCCACGGAAAGGACCGGATGGCCTGGTGCCCTCTGCCGGTGGGTGACACTGTGGGTGGGAGCCAGCAGGCTGGCGGGACCTACCAAGACCCACGAGCCACAAGCCAGGGGCAGTGCAGGCGTAGAATTCCTGTCTGGACAGGAGAAGGGGCAGATGGTGGCCGCCCATGTTCTGTCCTGACAAGAGCGGAGAAGAAATCCAGGCACTGAGCAGGGATGGCCGAGGGTCGCCAGGCTCTAGAAAGCTCAGGTCCACCCCACGAGACGCCGAGGACAGACAGCGGCCTCATCTGCAGCTGGCAGTACCCGGGCCCCAGCAAACAGGGCTGAACTGCAGCCAGCTGGCCAGGGACGTCTGCCGCGTGTGAGCAGCCCTGAGTCCGGCCCGGCCGAGGCCCCCTGTGCGTGCGTGTCCACCCGGGCCTCACCTGCGCTGTGCACTGGGGCGTCAGGTGTGACAGACCCGACCCCAGGGGAGCCCCCGGACCCCGCCGGCTGGTCCGTGGCACAGGTGGGGGGCTCAGCTCGAGGCGGAGCTGGCGCCTGAGGAGCAGCCGGGCTCTGCCAGCAGAGAACCCGGGAGGAGGGCAGGGGCGCGGTGCTGCCTGCCAGCCCGGGGGGAACGGGCAGGCTGGGGGCAGAGGAGGTCTATGGAGGGGACACCTGGGGAGGCCCCCCCAGGGCTGGCCAGGGAGGTGCTGGAGGACGAGGTCCCAGGGCCACAAGACTCCCCACAAGGTGAGCGAAGGCCGTGCCACCCCCAGGGGGCCCCTGCGGAGGACGAGTGAGGGAAGAGAAGGCGCACAGGCAGGTCAAGGCCTGCTCCCGGCCCACCGGGGCCACGGCGGCCCCTGGCAGATGCTGAAGGACAGAGGGGCAGCAGCCACGCGGAGGGGGCCAGGCCCTTGGCCCAGGGGCCCTGGGGTCCTGTCCAGCCGCTGGTGAGTGCGGGCCTGGTCTTCACGCCCCGTGTCGTGTCCACGGGGCCTGTGCGTGCTCGGGAGGCCTGCGACAAAGGCCCCGCTGCCCTGAGCCCAGCTCCGCCCGGCGCAGTGGCTTCTCTTCTCCTTTCTGCTTCTTCAAGGCCCCAGATGTGTTCTTGCACATCAAAAGGGAACAACTTATAAAGTTAAACTAAATCAAGGGCTTTTGTTCTGAGGCATCGTTGCTGAACTAATTATTCCTGTATGTTGTTTAATGAAATAGTGGTGCCATATATTAAACCAGTTAACAGGATGAGCACATGAGTTACAAGGAAGGTCGGGGCTGGGATTATAAATTTAACTTTTTCTTAGGAAGAGATGAAACAAACCACTCAACTCCCCATGGTCGTAGATCACGGGGGAGAATGACGGCACGGCAGCGCTCAGGGAGGCCCCGTGCAGGATGCTGGCGGCACAGGCACCGGGCCCCCCGCTGGCTCACCGCCCTGGCCTTCTGCACCGAGCCCGCAGCGCGCCAGGCTCCTCAGCCTCGAAAGCCCTCCGACCCCGGCCCTGCAGACGCAAGTCACGGCCGGGCCAGGGACTCACAAAGACACCACGTCCCAGGGTCCTGCTGGGCCGAAGCCCACGGCGGGAAGGAGAGGGTGGAGCGCAGGCGTCACCTGCCAAGAGCTGTCACATGGCCCCATGGACAACGCACATGTCTGCGAGGACGCAACACACGCCCATGCCTTCTGGGAGAGGAATTAGAAGGCGACAGTACACCACGTTTTCAAGAAGCACGTATTTCTATTAAACGTGAACAAGGAAGCATCAGACTGTAACTAAATCGCGAACTAAACAGCACACCTCTAAGCCAGAGGCTGTAAGAGCAGAGGTGGTCAAGCGCCGACTCCAGAATCTCCTGCAGGAGCCTGTGCCACAGAGGGCCTGCGGCAGGCGCCGCCTGCCACACGTGGTCAGCGCCAAGGCGCCACCGGCAGAGTGGGGCGGAGCAGAAGGCCCGGCCGCACACCTCCCAGCTCCCAGAGGGGGGAAGGCACCGCTGAGGACCCGGGGCAACTTCAAATCCAATGTGACGGGGCCCAGGGCGGGGCGGGGCAGAGTGAGCTGGATGTCCAGGGCAGAGCCTCTGGGCAGGAGGTGTCAGCAAGCTGCAATCACTACGTAATGTTTTGTTTTGTTTTAATGCTGGTGGCCATGGGGCTTGAACTCAGGACCAGAGCTCTGTCCCTGAGCTCTATCTATCACTCAAGGCCAGCGCTCCACGACTGGCTGACTGGACAGAGTCTCATGGAATGCCCTGTCCAGGCTTTCACTATGATCCTCAGACCTCAGCCTCCTCAATGGCAGGTGCGAGCCACCTGTGCCTGGCTCCACGTGGAATCTCTTAATCTGGACCTTTTCTAATCAAATCAGAGTGAAAACCACCATGGACGTCAGAACGGGCGTTCTCACTGGCGCCTCGTGCCAACATGGAAACAGAGCTGTGCCGTGCCGACAGGGATCCCGGTGAGCAGGGACTGTGGGGGGCTGGCTGGCCCAAATCCATTTCCAGGCAGCAGCGATGCCAGGTTTCCAGAGCAGCTCTTCACCTCCGAGACACGAGAGGCTGCAGCCTCATTTTCAGACACGCTGCTCGAGTGACAGGGCTGGACCTGCACCTCCACTCAGAAGCAGCCCACGGCCACTGCACGGCCCGGGGAACTCACATCAGATTCATGATGTGCCAGCACTCAGCACAGTGGTCCTCGCAACAATGCTGGGGCACAGAAGAATGCTGCAGACCCAGGGTCGTGCTGCAGGCCTCAGGTGCATGGCCGGCTGGCACACACACACATACACACACACACAGACAGGGCAGCCTGGAGACCCCGCCAGGGCACACCCCGCCACCGCACAGGCAGCGTGCCCAGGAGAGCCATCTCCAGAACAACACAGCCTCTACGCGCTGAGGTGAGAACAGGGACGGCGAGGGGAAGCCCAAGTGCTGACCAGGGCGCCACGCCCGCCACGGCACTGGCCCTTGGTACCATGCCTGCTGCAAACGTTCTGACCTGCAGTGCTGCCCTGTGGCACGCCGCCCGCCGCGGTGCTGGCTCAGGACCAGGCCTGCCGCGTGAGGCAGGTCAGCCGTCTCAGGACACGCAGGTTGGGGTGCACGCCTGCTGTCGCAATGGTGGCCGGGTCCTCTCTCAGCTGCTCCTCACCCGCTCCGACGCTCCCTTTCTCAAGAGCGCCCTGTCAGACCCAGGGCGAAGGCACACTGTCTGGGGAGCGCCCTGGGGACGACCCTGGGAGGCCTGGCGACACAGGGAAGGGGCCTCCACGGCACCCAGTGTGTGCAAGTGGACGGCTCTGCTGAGGGGAGAGCCCGCTGAGCGCCTGGCCACCGTGAGGGGGAAGCCTCGAGCTGGCCTCAGCGGGAGCCTGGGCGGAGAGGCTGCTGGCCCGGGAGCCCGGGCTGCCACGTGGGGCTGCAGGGCCGGCAAGGGCGTGGGCCTGGCAGTAAGAGGTGGAGTGGAGTCACGCCCGCGCTGGTCCTGGGAAAAGGGCCTCGAAGTCCATCTCGCCCACTCCCTCGGAGGCCCGGGGGCCGGGACTGAGGAGCGCCTACCACCGTGCAAAGCTGCGGAAGCTCTGCAGACTACACTACCCACACACGGAGGGTGGTGGGCAGACGTGGCCCAGGGCCAGAGCTGTCACCAGAAACCCACCACCCTCACGACCGCTTCGCTCAGAACCCAACATTTATTCTGTTGTTGTGGCTGGTTTTGTGCCTTTTTATCTAGGCCAGCCTTGGACTGTCATCCTCCTTCCTCTGCCACCTGGGTAGCTGAAACTGCAGGCACGGACCACCATTCCGCACTGTGTGTGGTGTGCTGCCTCGCGGGGGCTCGCGGGGGCTCCTTTAAAGGAAACGCGTGGCTTTGTCCAAGGCCTTCCGCACAGCAGGAGGCCCCGCGCCCTCCACTGTGCCGGCCTGCAGCCCAGCGCCACGGCAGGTTGGTGAGCCACAATTAAGATGTAAGAACAATTTTTTTTCTATTGTGTTTAAGTGAGAAAGAAAAGAACAAAAAGGCAAAGAACACAATGCACAAAAAAAGCCAGGAGGCCAGAATGTATGCTGCCAAGCTTTCCAGTCGACTTGCCACCTGTGCCTGGGGTACCAGGTGTAAACACCGGCCTGCCGCAGACTGGTCACAGGGTATAAGCTCCGGCCTGCTGTGGACAGAGAGAGGCTGGGAAGCGAGGCTGTGCTGTACACACTCAATAGAGCAGATCACTAGAAGCAGAAGGCTGTGTGCACATGCACGCACACACATACACACACATGCACATGCACATGCATGTGCACACACATGTACACGCGCACACACACCGCACACGCACACACCTGAGAAGTCAGAACGCATGGTGAGGGCTGCAGCCCCAGGGTGTGAGCTGCAGGCTCAAAGCCCCGTTAGTGCCCTGGCCCAGTGACAGTGGGCTCAGAGTCACAAGATGCAGAAGGCAGCACAGGAGAGAAGAGTGCTGACCATGCCGCCCCCAGCTTTCAGTAAATGCACAATTCTGGTGATTTCCCAGCCTGGCAAAGAGGATCACACAGGAGCCTCTCCCTGTGGTCTCCCACAACCTCGAGGCGACAGTGTGACTCCAGCTCTCTTCCTGAGGAATGCAGACATGCCTGGTTCTTGACAAAGACCTAGCTGGGCACAAGGTGTGGGGCCGGGAAAGTCCCTCCTCTGGCCGCCCTCCGCTGCCTTCTCTGAGGGTGTCTACTTCAAATGGGCCAATGGATGCCAGCCAGAGCCCGGAAACAGTGGCATGAGAACAGGACCCCGGAAGGCACCCCAGCAGGCCATGCCTGTCAAGGTGGAGGGGACCCGGCAGGCTGAGGCTGGGAGGTGCACACGCCCTTCTGGGACGCCCTGCCTGCAGACAGAAGCCCCCGAGGGGCGAATCCCTGTCCCAGGGATCCCTCCCCCACCTCCAAGTGGAAACCTCCTCCATTTCTGTGTCTAATCTTTGCAGCAAAAACCAGAATGGCTAGCCGGGGGCCAGTGGCTCCCTTGTACAATCATGGTTACCCAGGAGGCTGAGATATGAGGAGATGGGTTCAAAGATAGCCTGGGCTGGAAAGGCCATAAGATTCTTATCTTCAACTGACGGGCAGGAAGCCAGCAGAGGGGTGTCTCAAGAAGTAAAGCATCCACTCTGAGGGAAAAAAACTAAGTGTGAGGTGAAGCCCCGGCTTAAGGGAGTAAATGCGTGCACACACACACACACACAAACACACACACACACACACACACACACACACACACACACACACACACACACACACACACACACACACGCTCGTCCAGCTCTCCCTTCCTCCATGAGAATGTGGAGGCCATGGATCTTCCCGGCAGTTACTTGCATGGCTCAGCAAACTGAAGGCCAGCCAGCCCCTGAGCTCCCTCCCCGGCCACCTCCAGTGGGGACCTCTCCACCCCAGCTCGCCCGCCCCACCCCTGCTCTCGAGGCTCTGCCTCTCCATCTCGGAGCACAGGCTCTCTCCAAGCCCTGGCCATGCTGGCAGGATGGGCCCAGGAGGCCGGGCAGGCCGAAGCCCCAAGGAAGGCCAGGCTGTCCTGGCTCAGAGGGCGAGCACGGGGCCACCAGCCCGCGGGGCCCGCAGCCTCACTCTCCGGTGGGACTCCCCGGAGCAGCTGCTCCGCCCCCCGAGCCGGGTGTGCCAGGGGACGAGCAGGAACAGGCAGGGCTGCAGCCAGAGTCCACTGTCAGGGGTGGAATGCAGCGGTGAGGCCAGCAGTGAGGTGAGGCCCTGGGCCACTCGCCTGCCCGCCTTGCCCCTGTGCCTGAAGGCCGTGGGGTGGGGGGGCGGGCTGGTCCTCCACGGCCAGCACTGGGTCTTGGTCCCAGGCAGCAGGGAGTCTGAACCGAGTGTCGATATTCTCCAGGTCTCTGGCTCCATCTGCTGTCTCTGCATGTCACGGTGTCCGGGCGGACGCCTTGAAAGGCAGGGTGGAAGGGCCCACGACGTCCAGGCCTCCGGGAGGACCAGCGGGAGGATACTGTCCGGGACGCTGCCTGCCCGACCTCCAGATGCTGCAGGCCGGGCGGACGAAGCGCAAAAGGAAACCCAGTTACTGGAGGTCCTGCTTGCCCTGACTCCCCACCAAGGCCACAGACCATTTGCCAAGGCGTCTGGGGTTCTGTCTGCAGTGGAAACCTGGGTAGGGGTTGCATTTCCTGCTGCTTGGCCAAGGACGACGTGAGCCCCGTGGCCTCGGAAGGCACCTTCCTCCCCTTAGAATACACGATGCCCACCAGTGCCGGCGCTGACAGCTGCGTAGGCCAGGTCTGCCTGCCCCCGCCACTCTACAGAAGGGGAGGCTGAGGTCGAGAGAGTTTAATAGTGTGGAAAAGGTACATTTTGTAAACAAGAATCACACCTAAAACAGAGACTCAGAAAGGTTTAAAGAAAAACAAAACAAAACACGATGATTACCAAAGAGAAAACTGCATTTCCAAACTGAAGCCTGGCCGTCTGACTTCTCAGCAGTCCGAGGAGGCACTGGTGATGGGAAGGCACAACAGGCTTCCTCGGCACGCTCGAGCCTGGGCAAGCGCAGGCTCCCAGCGCCGGCCGGGGCTGGCTGAGCCCCGCTCCCCACCCCAGAGAGCCTGCCTTAGAAGCTGGACAGGCACCGTCCCCCACAGCACAACAGAAACCAAGGAGAAAAGCCCAACAACTCCTGAGTCAAAGACTGACTCAAGAAAAGGTGTGGGTTGGGGAAGTCAGCTGCAGCAGGCGGCCCTGGAGCCGCGGGTGGGGACACAGAAGGTTCCAGACAGAACGCCGGAGCACAGAGCAAGGCCAACGAGAGACACACCAAAGAAAGCTGCAGTAAAACTGGCAAGATACATACAAAAAGGAGTTCTTAAAATCAGCAAGGCAAGCAGGGTGGGGTGGCTCACGCCTCTCATCCTAGCTACTCCGGAGGCTGAGATCTGAGGATCGCGGTTCAAAGCCAGCCCGGGCACAAGAGGACCTGAGACTCTTATCTCCAATTAACCTCTAGAAAATGGGAAGTGGGGCTGTGGCTCGAGAGTAGGATGAAAGCCTTGAGCTGAAGAGCTCAGGGACAGGGCCCAGGCCCCGAGTTCAAGCCCCATAGCCCACACACAAAAGAGAAAAAAATCAGTGAAATTAGAAATAAAAATAGAAAACATATGAAAAAAATGAAAAGAAAGTTATTTGTCAAACTCAAACCAATTTAAAAGTGTGACTTAATAGATCATTTCTAGGAAAATGCAACCAAAATTGTCCCTAGCAAAGACTAAATTAAAAAGGCCAATAAAGAAAGAGTTTAAGTTACTCCCCACAGAGCAGTGGTGCAGGGTTCCTGTCTTCGAAGGAAAGGAAATCTCCTCTAGCTGTCTACATAGAACGATGAAGAAGCTGCCCAGGTCTTTCTGGAAAGCTTCCCATGTTTATATAAAACTTGACATGACAAAAGGCGAACTGCACATTTCAGTTACAAATCTCAATGTAAAAATCTTAACCAGAACATAAATATAGTTCGGTGGAACATGAAAAGAATAATAGAAGTAAGGAGGATACACTCTGGAACATAATACCAAAAACCTAATAACATAATTCAGCATATTAACAGATCAAAGGATAAATTCTGAGCATAAATAAAAAGAACAAAAATAAAGGACAAAAAGCATAAATCACCCCTGAAGTTGCCATAAAGGCTTCTGGCAAAATTCAACAGCAACTCCTGACCAAAAAAGAATGAATCTGAGAAAAAGTTGAGACCAAAAGTTGGTACTTTGCTTAACGATAAAACAGCCATCTTCTCCTTAAAATCGTAAGTAATAAAATGCCCACCATTTCCTATTGCTGCACAATAACAAAGAAATGCAATAAGACAAGAGAAAGAAATGGAGCATTAAATAGTTAAAGAGAAGGCAAATCGCTGTTGGCAAGTGATATAATTATATATCTAGCAAACCAATGGAAGACCAGTGGAAATAAGCGAGAAGTCTGTTTTGGTAAGGGCGTGGATTACAGAATTAGCATTTTGAAATTAATTTACACGAAGGCAAATTAAGAGATCTCATTTTCAACAGCAATCAAGAGGATGAAATTCCTAGGTTAAAAACTTAAAGAATGTGAAAGGCCAATATGAAGAAAGCTGAACTAAGTTAAAGAAGAGATAGGAAAACTAGGAATTACAAGAAAAGTAAACTCTTTTTCTTTTTTCTTTTTGCCAGTCCTGGGTCTTGAACTCAGGGCCTGAGCACTGTCCCTAGATTTTCTCAAGGCTAGCGCTCTATCACTTGAGCCACAGCACCACTTCTGGCTTTTTTACTGAGGAATGGAATCCAGGGCTTCGTGCATGCTAGGTAAGCATTCTTACCACTAGGCCAAACTCCTGGCCCAGTAAACTCATTTTGAATTGATCTATATTCCAATCAAAATTATAATTATAACATCAAATAGGATGCAAAAGTCTATCTGAAAACAGCATGAAATAATAGCTACCGGGACATTAAGGGAAAAGAACAAGAGAAATGGACAGAGGTGTAGGGTGGGGAGGGGCAGGAAGAAGCAAGGACTCCTTCACTTAGGCAAAACGGAACCTGTAGTAACAAAAAAGAAAAGAAACAGATCAACAGAATCCAAAACATCCCGGCAATGCATTTCAATAGCCAGACGAAAGGTAGTGGAAGATCACCAAAGCTGGTGCCAGGAACAGGAAGAGAGAACGGCAGGCACAGGGCGCCCCCTCCCCCCTCCGCACCCCCACCCCTGAGTCATGCAGAGGGAGGGGAAAAAAAGGAAAATTCCAGAAGAAAGTAGGTGTATTTATAACTAGGTGACACATAGGTAAAAGGACTGAGGCTGAATACGCAGAAAATCTCAACGGGGATGGCTGCCCGTGGCTCAGAGCCAGCCAGGCAGGAAAGGCCATGAGACTCTTACCTCCAATTAATTGCCCGAAAACTGGAAGTAAAGCTGTGGCTCAAGCCACAGAGTGCTAGCCTTAAGCAAAAATCTCAGACCCAGGTCCTGAGTGTAAGCCTCCGGGCCAGCACAAAACACCACCACCATCACCAGCACCACAGAACCCAGACTCAGAAGGGAAACATGTAAACCAAGTCAAGCCGTCACTGAAAGGAAGGCCGGGACTTCCAGCCTGGCTGACTTCCTCAATGAGAGAGAAGGCCATACGAAGATGGGCGAGCTCAACCAACAGCCGTTTATACACGAGGAAGCACCAAGAACCAGAACACACTAGGTAAAGATAAGCTCCATTAATACATTAATGAAGGTGCAAAGACAGACTGCCCGCCCCCCGCCAGGTCAGACGCGGGAGGAGCTAGCGTGACAGGAAACTTGAAGCGCGGGGACCCAGGGCTGCCCTGCCAGCTGGAAATTAGGCAGTGGTTATGAAGGCCATACATGCAGACCTATGCAAGCACAAGCCAGATTTACACAAGTCCATCACGAGTTCGTCACAGCTGTCACTTGCTTTTGTTTCATTTGACTGTCGGGGGTTACGGTGACAGTCATCAAGGGTGCGTCACATCTCACACATTGATCCCCCTTCTCATGGTTTTGTTCCCCTTTCCTTCCCACCCCATCACCTTGTTTTCCCTCTTCCCTTTCCTGTTTCAAATGAACTATACAATATACTAGGTAACAAGGTCAGATACAGTACCACGTGAGAAACCACGAGGGGAAAAAAGAGAAAAGAAATAACGTATTAGGAGCAACAATCACAAAAACCTCCATATCCTAGAATTCATTTTGTCTGGTCTCATCCTATATGACCTTATGTACCTGGCTTTTGAGCTAGGAGAATTCTAGGTGTGTACCAATCATTACAAATGAGGGAAACCGCCTATGTTCCTTTGGGTCCAGCTTACTTAATGTGATTTTTTTTCAAGTCTTTCCATTCTTTAAGATAGGGGCAATGCCATTCTTCCTGATGGCAGCATAGAATTCCACTGTTTATAAGTACCACCTCTTTTTTGGGGGGAGGTCATGAAGCTTGAACTTGGCCTGGGCGCTGTCCCTACCACCCTACCCTTGAGCCACAGCCCCACTTCCCATTTTTCTAGAGGTTAACTGGAGATAGGAGTCTCGGCTCTCAGGTTCTTTTGTGCCTGGGCTGGCTTTGAACTCTGAGCAGCTAGGATTACAGGCGTGAGTCACTGCACCCGGCAAGTACCACATCTTGTTGATCCACTCATCTACTGAGGGGCGTCTGGGTTGGTTCCATATCTTCGCTATGGCAAACAGTGCTGCAGTGGACATTGTTGTGCTGGTGGCTTTAGTCTGTCTTTGTTTCTGGATGGTTGGGTAAATGCCAAGTAGTGGGACTGCTGGGTCACAGGGGAGTTCTATGTTTAGTCTTTTGAGGAGCCACCACACTGCTTTCCAGAGAGGTTGAATGAGTTTATACTCCTACCAACTCACTTTTTTTTTTAAGGCAACTATCCATCAACATACCAAGAGAAATGCTGATCAAAAACAACATGGTAGCTGGGCACGGTGGCTCATGCCTGCCATCCTAGCTACTCAGGAGGCTGAGATCTGAGGATCGCAGTTCAAAGCCAGCATGGGCACAAAAGTCTGTGAGACTCTATCTCCAATTAACTACCAGAAAACTGGACGTTTGGACCGGGTACTTGGCCTAGTGGTGGAGTGCTTGATTCCTCGGTCCCCAAAGCCAGAAGTGGTGCTGTGGCTCAAGTGATAGAGCTCTGTCCTTGAGGAAAAAGCCCAAGGACAGTGCTCAAGTCTCAGGACTGGCAAAACAACAACAACAACAATAATAATAAAAAAAAACTGGAAGGGGCACTGTGACTCCAGGGGTAGGGTGGTAACCTTGAGTTGAAGAGCTCAGGGACAGTGCGCAGGCCCAGAGTTCAAACCCCACAACCGACAAAATAGAAAAATAAAGAAAAGGAAAGAACCAGCGTGGTTCTGGGACACACACTCAGCTGTGAACAGGACCAGCGCCAGCCTCCGAGCTGTGTGTGTGCACAGTGGTGTGGCCCTGCCACTGCCCTCCAGGAGTGTGGGAAGAACTTTCAAATCTACTTGTGTGGTGTTAGGAACTGAACCCAGGGCTTCACTCAGGCAAGGTGAGTGCTCTGCCACCGAGCTGAGCCAGCGGCCAGATGTGCTAACTCTGGATTTCCACTTGTTAAAACCTACTGTGTTCCCAGGTGGTTACGCAAGAGGCTGAAAGGATCAAGGTTCAAAGCCAGCAAGGGCAGGAAAATCCTTGAGACATTTATCTCCAATTAACTGGCAAGAAAAGTGGAAATGGAGCTATAACTCAAGCAGCACAGTGGTAGCCTTGAGCAATAGAGCTCAAGCATGCTACACACACACACACACACACACACACACACACACACACACACACACACACGGAACCAGGCCCATCCAAGCCCAGGACGCAGGGAGTGTGTAAAGGCTGCATGGTGCCCCCGGGATGAGCAGGAAGGCCCCGAAGTGCAGAGGCCGCCCTCTGAGCAGTGAGGCTGAGCTGCTTCCTTCCAGAGCCATCTGGAGCCTCCCCGCACTCCCCACGGAGGGCGGCAGGGCAGCGAGGCTCAGGCCTCGGTGAAGCGGTCCTGAGGAGCCGCCCGAGGCTGGGCGTGGGGCCCCAGCCCCGCAGCGCTGACTTCCATGGTGGCCCCCCCCCCCGGCCAGCTGACTGGGCGCTGCAGTGAGCAGCTGGCGTGGACAGGAGGCGGGCATGGAGCCACGGGGCTTCTCCCCGCTCAGGCCCACGTCTCTCCCCAGCCAAGCCCAGCTCTGAGGAAGACAGTAAAGCGGTGGTGGCTGGAAAGCTGGACGGCCACGTCATGCAGTTGGGAATTGTTTATTTTGTAAACAAACCACTGGCAATAAATTATGCTGAACTTTTAATAAGATGCACATCATATTAGGTCTCTATTTTTTGCCAAGAAAAAAAACAAAACAAAAACAAGGTAGAGGAAGTGGAGAGAAATGCCTTGAAGCCATAAAGGGCTTCCTGTTACGAGATACGGGTCCCTGTCCTTGACCAAAACCAGACCGACCGAAACGCCAAATCAAAACTCATGAAAACGACACACAGGTGGCATCCCGGAACGTGCTTCCCGACCCCAGGCGGCCCTGGTGGCCTCGGCTCTGCAGGCTGGCTGTCACCAAGGGCTCCCGGGGAGGCAGGGGCGTCCCGGCCTGGGCGCTGCCTGCGGCTTCGTGCGTCTGCCCCTTCCGTCTCCTCAGCGTCTGGCTGAGCTTGGTCAGCAGAGAACTGAGGTGCCGGGGAGAGGCTGACACTCCCCTACGTGGAATCAACGAGAGCTGGAGGCAGGCATCGCTATTTTTGTTTCTGGTTTGTAATAACTGGAGGGCCTACAGAAAGGTCAGACATCTGGGAGTGAACAGCCTGCATGGGCCATTCTTCCCCAGCTCCCCTGCAGGCTGCTTCTCGTGGCAGCGTGCCCTTCCTTCGCTGTCAGCTCTGGACCGGGAGAGGTCAGCGTCCCTGCTCGCTCGGCTCCCCACACATTCACACCGCCAGCCCCCGGGGCCTTTGCTGCCAGGTGCTCAGGGGCTCTTGAGCTCTGGCGGCAAAGCTGGTGAGCGACCTGGGGCAAGGCTGCCGCCGCCAGTGCAGGAGCAGGCGCTGCTGGCAGGCTTCCTCGCTCTCTGGGACTGGCAGAGACCCCACAGTGGACCTCGTTAAATGTGCAGCTACAGCAGGGCTGAATCCGCTTAAGCACCCTTCCCAGAACAAATGCCCAGGGACACCGTGGGCGCCAGGCTCTTCCTCAGCCTTCCAGCCGGAGGGAGGACGACTCCCTGGCTCTGACCAGGCTGTCCTCGCGGCTCCCCGCGGCAGGGAGGAGCTGGTGCGGGACTAGGGTCACACAAGGTCTCTGAAGTCCACATGGGAGGAGCCGCTCTCCGTGGCGCATGCTCTCATGATGCTGAGGGCTGCGGCTGCCAAAAGCCCCTCTATCTGCAAAGACCAGAGCCAGGAGAGTCATTTCACACACAGCCAAGGATGCCCACCGCTGCCCCGAAAACTAACTGAGGCTCAGAAAGGTGAGGCCACGGCCAGAAAGCAGCAGAGGTGACCCCGGAAGGCGCCCCTTCCGCCTCCAACACCAGGATGGCTTCCGGGAGAGCGGCGGCGGCTGGTGCGTGTGCCTGGGGCCTCCGCGCCTCCCCGGGGCCAGCTGGCCCGTCCACAAGTCAGCCGAGATCCAGAGGCCCAGGCAAACCTCGGAACAATGGACACTTGACAGATTTGCTCGCCACTGCGGTGGAGTAAAAGTACAATTCACCAATAACAACTTAATTCAAAAAACCCTCACCAAGTAATGTACCCACGACCTGTGAATGTAACTGCAACTCCTCTATACATCATCCTGACCCCCAAAACAAACAAAAAAACGCACAGGCTTATCAACTAAGCGACATTTTTATAAATAATGGATAGGTCCAAGAAGCCGCTGTAATAAAATTTTTGAAATAGATTTAATCAAACCATTTAAAATTGGGGCACTGCAATAGGATAAAGCTAAAATAGTGCTTATAGGAACATTCATAATTCTAAATGAATATATTAGGAAGAAAAGTTGATAATTTATGATCTAGCGAAGAGCCGAGGCTGGGTACCAGTGGCTCAAAACTGCAACCATAGCTACTCAGGTGGCCGAGACCCAGATAATCCTAGGTTGAAGCCTGGGCAGAAAAATCTGCAAGAGGGCCAGGAGTTTGGCCTAGTGGTTAAAGTGCTTGCCTAGCATGCACGAAGACCCGGGTTCAATTCCTCGGTACCACATACTTAGAAAAAAGCTGGAAGTGGAGCTGAGGCTCAAGTGGTAGAGCTCTAGCCTTGAGAAAACCCAAGAACAGTGCTCAGGCCCGAGTTCAAGACCCAGAACTGGCACAAAAAGAAAAGAAAAGAAAAGAAAAATCTGCAAGATACATCTCTAATCAACCATCAAAATGCTAGACTGGAGCGACAATTTAAATGACAGAGTACCAGCTGCGAGCAAGAAATTGGCAGGCAAGCCTGCTGGGCACTGGAGACTGACTCAGGCCTGTACTAGTTTACTCAGGAGGCTGAGATCTGAGGATTGGGGTTCAAAGCCAGCCCAGGCAGAAAAGTCCCTGTGAGACTGTTGTCTCCAGGTAATTGCTCAAAAAACTGTACATGGAGCTGTGGCTCAAAATGGTAGAGTGCTAGCTTTGAGCAGAAGAGCTCAGAGACAGCGCCCAGACCCAGAGGTAAAGCCCCACAAATGGCAGAAGAGAAAAAAGAAGGAACTGTCAACTAAGAGCATGAAATTCTGAATTCAAGTCTGGTACCAGCATACACACACACACACTCACACACACAACTAAATACACCCAAAGAAAGAAGAAAAAATAGGAAGAAGAGAAATCGATGCAAAAGAAAAACATGAACAAGAGGGAAAACTGACAAAGCCAACGGTTTCTTATTTAGGGAAATGAAGAGAATGGATAACTGGTCAGGAGAGGCCAGCAGCAGGGCCTGGAGCTTGCTGCCTGAGAGGCCAGCTAGAAACAGGGTAACAGGTAGGAGAGCTGCGGCCCACAGCGTGGAGCCGGGCAAAGCCACAATCCTCTACCTGGGCGCAGCTGAGGCTGCAGGAGCTGGGAAGGACGGCAGGTGGAGGCCGGTCTGGACAGAAAAGCTCATGACACCTTCACACTCTACCGCTGGGCACAGTGCCTGTCAAGCTGACCTCCTGGGAGGCCCCGGTCAGGAGGACTGACCTTCCCGGCCAGCCAGGACAGCCAAGTCCTGGGATGCTCTGTCTCCATGGAGGGGTCGCTGCCGGCGTGTCGCTGCCGGCGTGATGCCAGGCGTGGCAGGAAGCCTGGAACACACGACTCGGGTTCTCCACGTGTGCCTAGGAAGAAGCGAGATTCCTGTCCCCAAAAACCGCCAGCACTGACGGGAGCCA
The DNA here is from genome assembly GCF_031878675.1 of Megascapheus bottae. NCBI lineage: Eukaryota > Metazoa > Chordata > Mammalia > Rodentia > Geomyidae > Megascapheus > Megascapheus bottae. The sequence continues at coordinate 9,543,758 of NC_143541.1, read as the reverse complement.
GTGGTGCACACCTGTAACCCCGGCTGCCCAGAAGGCTGACAGCTGGAGACGGCAAGAAAGCCGGAGACTCATCTCCAATAGCCACCAAAAAGCTGGGCTCAAGAAAAGCTGTGGCTCAAGTGGTCGAGCACTACCTCTGAGCAATCAATCAATCAATCAATCAATCAATCCAGGGACGGCACCAAGCCATGACCAGCACAAAAAAAGAGACAAAGGGCTGGGATGCGGTGGACAGCAGAGCATGAAGGGCCCCAAGTTCAAACCGTAGCACCAGCCCCTTCAAAGAAAAAAGCAAACCAAAATTGTCATGGTATCGATTCCAAGTCTAAAAAGCAAATGGGCAAAAACAGGATACTGCGGTTAATTTTATGCCAATAACTATACCGAATAGATTTTCTTATAAAAATGGACTAAATTGAACACAAGAACAAATAAAATACTACATAACTGAATGTGTAATTAATGTGTAAAACCTAGAGAACTAGGCATGAACTTTGATGATCTACCTCTTCATACTGTTACACTGGCGCCAGAATTCCAACCTGGGCCCTCGGGGGACAAGCCTGTTGTGACACACAATCAAATATCCGCTCCTATGCGTAAACATCAAGGATCTACCGCACTTAAAAGGCCTTACTATTAAAATACTGAGAAGCAAGTTTCAGGAGTACTTAAAATTGCAATCGTCACTGGGAGAAGCCCAAGCCCTAAAGAAATGGGACGATATACCATGTTCATGGATTGAGCGCTCAGTATGGGTGTCGAGGGCCCCGAACTGTTTCACAGAGGCTGCTCAGCACACTGAAAATCCCACACACTTTTCTTTTCATATATTTTTATTGTAATTAATAGAAGGGTTACATGATATTTGCCAGATAGATGGTACATTAATTCCCATACCACACACTTTTCTTAAACAAGAAATTAAATTGATTATGAAGAAACCAAGCTAAAACTAGGTTGAAGAACCAAAACATATTTGAAATGAACAAAGCTGAAAGAGACATACTTCCTCACCTTTAAACTTAAGACTAAAGCTACACTAGTTAACACAGCAATAGATTAGACCAGAAGCACACAGATAACGGCTCAGAAAAGTCCAGAAGTAGACACACAAATATTTGACTTTTTTTTTTTACAAAAATGCTGAAGCAATTCAATAGAGAAAGACAATCCTTTTCAATAAGCTGAAACAATTACATAAACATATGAGAAAACCCTTTAATCCTTTCTTCATGCCATACAAAAATTAATTGGGAATGGAAGACAGTCTAAACATAAAAGTTAATGCCATAAAGCTTGCAGAAGAAAACACAGGAGGCTATTCTCACAGCCCCGTGGGTAGACAAAGACAAGAGATTTCTCAGAGAACACAAAAAGCACAAGCCATTATAAGAAAAAAAAAAGATAAATGAAGTTTGTCAAAATTAAAAGCCTTCAAACATAAATGAAAAGAAAATGAAAGACAAGTTACATACTGGGAAAAATCATCTCAATGAATGTCACGTAACAAAAACTTGTGCCCCAAATATCTAAGAAATCCTTCAAATCAACAAAACAATCTGATATAAAAATATGAGAGAGTCCAGCCATCATTTCACAGAAGAACACTGTCTAAGAGCCAACGAACACACCAAGAGCTGCCTGGAGGGAAGGCAGACCTGGACAGACGGACAGGCAGGCCTAGCGCCTGAGACCCTCGCTGGCCTCCTGGGAGGAAAGCCTGTCCTACATGGGACAGGCAGCCGGCAGGAGCGCGCAGTGGTGTGCGGGTGACGCAGGGGCCCTGTGCTGTCGGTGTTGCAGTGGGGAGGAGAAAACAAAAGCGAGCCAGACCCTCCTGGGAACTCGAGAATCCCAGGTACAAAACAACGCGGGCATTACAGCATTGCTAAAACAGCGGCCCAGGAGGCCCACAGGCACATCCTGGGGTGAGCCTACTTTCTAGGAGTTAATTAGAAATGGGAACAGGCTAGAAAACACACTTTGTATCTCTGTAGTATTTTCTTACCATGAGAATGCCAGTCCTGGGCTTGAGCTCAGGGCCAGGCACTGTCCTTGGACTTTCTCAAGGCTAGAGCTCTACCACTTGAGCCCCAGCACCACTTCCAGCTTTTGTCTATGTATGTGGTACCGAGGAATCGACCCAGGTCTTCGTGCATGCCAGGCAAGCACTCTACCACTAGGCCAAACTCCCGGCCCCTGCAGTGCCTATTTTTAACGATTAAAAAAATCCAGAGCTGTGGGTGCCGCTCAGTGGTAGTGCAGGACCCTGGTTCAACGCTGTGTGACGGCTGTCTCGGAAGGGGGTTCTGGGGGTGCCTTTCCGTTTCTCAGCGCCTGGGGGCCTGGTCCCCCAGGAAGCCATCTGAGGCTGGAAGAGAGGTGGGAGGGGGCTGGGCAGTTCCTACACCTCCACCTCCTCTTCCTTCCTGCCTTCCCAGCGGTGGCTGGCAGAGCTCAGCTCTGCCTAAGCGACCCTGCAGCCCCCCCCACCCCGCCGCCAGCCTCCTCGGCTCAGAAGCCCAGAGAAGGTCACTGTTTCAAACAGCATGGACTTGGTGGCGGACGTGACACAGGTGCAGCGATGGTGTGGACACCGTCATGGCGCAGATGTGGCATGGCCAGTGATGGCAGGACCAGTGACAACAGGGACACAGTGTCTGCGTGGACGCAGCAGTGCCGCGGGTGCAGTGTCTGCGTGGACGCGGTGACAGCATGGGCACAGCAAGGGAGCAGCGATTCCCGTTGTGGGCTCTCTGCAGGGTGGGAGCTGACCCGGCAGCTGAGTGGCGAGGGGTGCTGTCAGCCATATGCCCGTCCACGGAGGACGCCTCTGTAGGGGACACGTAGCGCGGTAGGATCCACAGCAACGCTGCCCTCGTGTTGCAGCATCGTTCTCCAGGAGGAGAAGCGGTGACGCCAGGGCTGGAGCAAGGAAAAGACATGATGCACAAGGGCCAGGAGGACGTGCTGAAAACCCAGCAAGGGCGCTGACCCGGGAGCAGGCGCCACCGAGGGTGGAGTCGTTTGTGGAGCACGGGAGTGTGGCCCAGTCACGGAACACCCTCGTGTGCGACCTGACCAAGGTACACAGGACACATTGCCAAGGACGTGCCTCTGTCAGTACACGGGGAAGAGGAGGAATTTCAGACACTTTATACAAGTCTTCCTCCTTCACCCAGAGCAAGCTCTGCCTTCAAGGAGACAGACACTACAGACGGCACCCTGCCCGTGAGCGGTTCAAGCTCAGGGCACACCAGGGAGAGAGAAGGGACAGAGTAACTGTCCCTGAGCAGTGCAGTGAACGTCACACACAAGTGAGAACGCATGAACTAATCATGCACTCCTGCCACACGTGCCAGCACACCACAGCGGAGGTCACGATGGGGTGGGGTGTGCGACTTACCACTTATGTACCACTTCAAAACTACGAAACAATATACATTTATGACTACAAACAGATGTGGAGGTATTTATACACAATTCCAGACAGGAAAGCATCTCACTGGCAGAGCAAACTAGGACTTCACAGATACTATTAAGGTCTTTCGTAAAGTTAGAACTTCCAACGTGCGCTGGTCAAAAGCCTGTGGAATGTGGGAGGAAGCAGGCAAGGAGCAGAGTGCCAGGGCCTGCTGACGGGCGGGGACGAGCTGGGGGCTGTGTCAGGGCCTGCAGAAAGGCAGGGACAGGCTGGGGGCTGTGTCAGGGCCTGCAGAAGGGCAGGAATGGGCTGGGGGCCGTGTGCCAGGGAAACGGGTCCTCACGACCGTGGGAGGAAAGGAATCAGGGCTGGAAAGGAGAGAGCAAATCCAGACACATGGGTTCGGCCAGCGGCGTCCCGGCTCTCCTCTCCTCTCCCCTCTCCTCTGTAGCCAGCCTGCTCTATGTGGTCACTGCCTCTGACAGTGGGCAGTACCCCTCCCCCCAAAGCGCTGGACACGCTGCAGCCTGGGCCTGCACCCATCACCGGAGCCGGGACCTCTGCACGTCCCTTCTTGCTCTATCCCCACCTGACATGAAGGCCTAGCTCTGGCGACCGCGGCCTCTCCACGCCCTGTCGGCCCTTGCTCCCGGACAGCCCTGTCTTTAACCGAACCACCTCACCTTACCAGATCTAGCAGCACTCCGGTCTCTGGCTGGGCCCTGACCAGACGCCCCACAGCCTCCTGCCTCCACCCGCAGGGAGCCCCCTTCCGGGCCAGGCCCCGCACTGCCTGCCCACTGGCCTCTGCGGCGCTCCTGCGGGGGCAGCGGCTCTGGCAGCTCTTCCCGTGGGGCGGCCAGTGTGCTCGGAGCCCCTCCATGACCGGCAAACATCAGGTCACCTGGTGGGCAGAGGTGCCCAGCTCACCGCCACACACCCACTGAGGGCCGTGTCCACGGGGAGCTCCAGCGGCCAGGACTGCTGCATGGCGCCCCGCTCTCCGGGGGGGGGGGGAGAGCCGGGTGGCACCCCCACTCGAAGGCAGGAGCACCCTTCCAGCAGCACTGACGAGAATGCTAACGAGGAGCCTCATGCTCCCCTGCTCCCCGCAGCTCCCCCCGTGTTCCCAGCACGGATATCGTATTGGCGTTGGCCTGAAGCTAGGGGTGAATGATGTGGAGAGGAGTGGCAGGGCAGGCTGGCACGTGGTGGGAGAGATGGTGCTGGCGTTGTCACCAGCCAGCAGCACAAGGCTGAGCCCCGGAGCTTTGGCACTGCTGAGTAAAAGCAGCTCAGGGGTAGCCCTGGACAGCCCTACCCCACGTCCCTAAGTCCCAGGACAGCCCTACCCCACGTCCCTAAGTCCCAGGACAGCCCTACCCCATGTCTCTAAGTCCCAGGACAGCCATTCAGAATCCAGAGCTCTACCCCATGTCCCTAAGTCCCAGGAAGCCATCCAGAATCCAGAGCCCTACCCCACGTCTCCAAGTCCCACGCTACTAAGCTCAGTTTAGGAATACCTTCATTTTTCAGCTACAAAAGCAAATAGATTTCCTTCCTTTACTGAGGAGTATCTGATTGTTCTGATAATGGATGAAGCAAAAGCCTGCTGACCTAGCCATCCGACACAGGGCTCCCATTCCAAAGAGATCAGAGCTGGTCCAGTGCGGAAGGAGGCCAGCCCCGAGGCCACTGGACCCACAGGACTGGAGAGGAGTCTACGCCAATGAAGGACAGAGGCTTCCCTGGAAGATTCTGCTGTCTTCAGGCAGAATGCCTCTTCACTGCGCCTCCAAAAGGCCACTCAAAAGAAGACCAGCCACAAGGAGCCCTTACTCCGCTGACATCTGCCAGCGCAGCCCTCAGGCAGGCCTGTGACATGGAACACATGTGGCCCTGGAGAAGGGAGCCCAGGCCAGGCTCTTGAGGCTTCCCTGACCACCCATGGCAAAGCTAGCCTGGACCACAGCTCCATCAAGCTTGCAGGAGGAAACGGCCATGGGTTCTCCTCACTGGTGCTCTGCTGCCGGGACCAGAAGGGAGGAATAAAGGAGCCTCCCCAGGGCCCATTCCCAGGCGCACACCCGAGGCCCCCCGCTCAGCTCTCCCACACGCCCTTGCGTGTGCGTGCGTGCTCTGGCAGCAGCTCCAGTGCGTGTCAGCACGTGGGTCTGCTTTCAATTGCACTGGAACGATTCTACCTGATAAACAAAAACAGATCCAAAATAACCTTTGGCAAACAGCATATTTTTAAAAGAAAGAGAAGGTCCGAACGAACTGGCAGGAGTAATGCCTAAGCAAACAAATGGGTCAACCACACATCCACGGGCACATCAAAGCCCTCAGAGGCCCCGCGGCCGGCGGGGCCGGGCGGCTGATTGCCCCAGGACACCCACTTCCCGCCACTGGTTGCTGGCATTTCCAGGCCACGGGGTCAGACCAGGAGCCACCGACCCACTCATGGAGAGTGAGGGCAGAGGCTTCTCCTCTGGGCCCCCGATTACGGCCAGCCTCTCGCCTGGACCCGGCTGGGCAGGTAACAAAAGGGGCTCTGGAGGACCTGAGTTCCCAAGGCATGCTAGGTGGCTTGGGTGTCTCCTGACAGAAACCCACTCAGGGCTCAGGGCCAAAACAGAGTCCAGTGTGCAGAGCTGGCTCCCAATCTTACTTCCACTGCTAGGCAGAAGAGCTGCAGCTTCCTGCCTCCCTGACCTACCAAATAGCAAGAGAATGGAGTACAAGTAGCTAGCTCTAGGCCCTGCAACCAGTAAGAGTACAGAGTGCTAGCCAGCTCCTCCAGCAGGGACGGCCTGCCTCCGAGCCACGTCCGTCCTGGGCACGAGGACGGCCTGCCTCCTGAGCCACGTCCTGTCCTGGGCACGAGGACGGCCTGCCACCGAGCCACGTCCCATCCTGGGCACGAGGACAGCCTGCCTCCTGAGCCACGTCCTGTCCTGGGCACGAGGACGGCCTGCCACCGAGCCACGTCCCATCCTGGGCACGAGGACGGCCTGCCTTGCACAGTTCCAAAGCAGAGGGTCCCTGGCCCAGGCCAAACCTTGTCTGCCTGGAACCTCAAGCCGCAGGTCTCTGCCTCTCTCGTGTCTTCATCCCCCCCACAGTCTCGGGGATCCACTGCCCCTAGTGCCCCTGCTGTCTCAGGCCAAGTCTATCGCAAAGCCAGGCCCCACCAGGGCCCTCCCGGAGCCCATGGTAGGGAGAGGAAGCTGGCTGTGTCCTGTCTCACAGGTCAGGTGGCGGGGCCTGGGAGTCTGGAACAGACCCTTGCCGGGGAGGAGGGAGGCCAGAGGCAGGAAGTGGCTACCGAGACCAAGCTTGCCAGGCAGGCTAAAGCACAGGAGGCTGGAAGAGTGGAGTCCCACCTTCCAGAAGGCTGCGGGAGCATTGTTAGAGATGGGATACAAGTATTTATATATGCTAATGTGCAGAAGGCCACAGACAGCAGGAGAAAGCAGGAACAACGGGGCTTTTGTGCCTGGAGAGGGGAGTGTGGGGAGAAAGACGAGGGCGAGGAGAACCAGGGGCTGAAGGCCTGAGAGAAATGAGTAAAAACAGCTGGAGGGGATCCTGCACAGGGCTCTGGGAAGGGGAGGTGTCCCTGCCAACAGCCCAAGGGAGCCGCTGGCAGAGCCCACAGAGTCCAGGCTGCGGCACGGTGCGCACAGGCCAGGTGGGGCCACAGGGACCCCGGGCCCCAGAGCCGGGAGGCCGAGGGGCCCGCCTCCACCCCACAGCAGCCAGGGCCTCCCCCGGGCACGGTGGTTTCCTAGGACCAAAGCTGGTAGAGCAGGGAGGCAACAGAAACAGTGGAACAAAAGTTGTTCTTTCTCTGCTTCTTTGTGTTTTTTCTTTCATAAAAGCCACACAAGAACCAGATGAAAGCCAGCTCTTGTACAGAGTTGAACACCAATTAGCGACTAGAACATGAAAGCTCTCTTTCAGCTCCCCAAATTCCACCATCTCTCACTCCCCCAAGACAGGGCCACCGCTGCAGTGTGCTGTCTCCGCCTCCTCCTTTCTGTGCATTTGTACAGACCTGTGTGGATGGCACCGCTCTTTGAACCACATGCACTGCTTGGAGACTGATGTCTGCATTTGGTATTGTGTTTATTCTGTTTGTTCATAAAACGCTTACCGGCCTCACACCAAGACGGCCAAGGCCTGTCCCCTGGCAGCTCAGGTAACTCCGGCAGCATCCGGCCATGCTGGCCTGGGCTGCAGTTCCAGTGGGGCCGAGGTCCCACGGTCAATCCACGGGCTTGCAACGCCAGCCCGCCCCGGCTGCACTTCCTCCGGCACACGGGCCCCCGGCGGGGACCCCCGATCTGTACCGTCAGCCCCCAGGGCTGCCACTGCTCCCAGGACCCCAGCCCCGCATGTGGCTCTTACGCATGGAGTGGGCAGGGAAAAGGCCGTGCAGTGACTCCGGGAAGAAGGTAGGCCCAGGCGTCGGGTGCCCACTTGGCGCCCAGGGAAACCAGTGTGGGCTCTGCTGGAGTGGCAGAGATGGGGGGGGGCAACGGTGGGCCCATGGCCTGGGCCTGGCCACCAGAGGCCACATCACGCTGGGCGTGAGGACCCGCTCTGATCCCACGGCCGCCCCTGCACAGGGCGCTGTCCACGCTGCGTGGGTGCCGCCCTCCCCAGCAAACGCCGGCCGAGGAGGCCCTGAGGCCCCCGCTGCAGGGTGCAGGAGCCCTGGCAGGTGGTGCCAGGGGTGTGGTGAGGCATTCTACACCCGGGACGGAGCGGCGCAGCTGCAGTGTGCTCAAGACGTAGCACCAAAGGGTTAAACAGCACGGCTGCCCGGCTGGGCTGCGATGGCGGATGGCGGAGAGATGAGCGCTGCCCGCCTGCCTGCCTGCCTGCCTGCCGTATGGTTTGCATTAGCAGCGCCTTGGCAAGGTTCCCTCTGGCCGCCTGCCCTCCCTCCCTGCCCCTCCACTCTCCGCCCCAGCTCAAAAGAAAATACCAGGATCCACATATAAAACCAGCGCACTCCCTCCTGTCTCTTACCCGTCCTGAATCAAACGAGCTCTTAAACTCCTGACCTTCCGCCCGTCACCCCGGTTTGCTTCTTGGCGGAGGAGGAGGAGGCGGCATGGAGGCCAGCAGGGGAATCAGGCACTCACCGCTCCCTCACCCGCCCCGCCTGCCCCGTGCAGGGTCCCCCAAATGCCTCCCCACCACCCTCAACCCTGCCCTTCCCGACACTGCGGGCCTGCAGGCCTCGTCCCCTACGTCCTCACGCGCGTCCAGCCCGGAGCCCCTGCAGTCTCGGACCCCGCTCTGGGCCTCACCCCAGAGCCCTTCGGCAGTTTCGTCCCCCCCCCCCCCCCCGCCACCTCCAACCTAGGAAACCCACAGTGCTCCTAGCCCCGAACCTCCCCTTGGCTGCAGCACCCAGGACCAGGCCTGGGGCTGAGCGGGAGGGAGGCTCCCATCCTTCCTCCTCTCCCACAGGCCTCAAGCTGCCCCGAGGCTGACCACAGCTCCGCTGTCCAGACCAGGGCTGAGCCTGCTCTGCAGGAGTCCTCATCTCAAACACCATCCTGAAGAGTGAGCTACGGAGCAGCTGTGCTGCCCGCCAGGGAAGGAGAGCGAGTGGCTGGGTGCCCAGTGTGCAGTGAGGGGGGGAGGGGGAGGGGCTGGAGGAGGGGGAGGAGGGGGAGGGGCCTGGCTGGGGGAGGGGGGAAAAGGGGAAAGGGGCTGACTGGGGGAGGGGGGTGGGGGAGGGGGCTGGCCCCCAGAGTGTGCAGTGAGGTGAGGGAGGGGGAGGGGGCTGGCTGGGGGAGGGGGCAGGAGGGGGAGGGGCCTGGCTGGAGGAGGGGGGAAGAGGGGAAGGGGCTGGCTCCCAGAGTGTGCAGTGAGGTGAGGGAGGGGGAAAGGGCTGGCTGGGGGAGGGGGCTGGCTGGGGGAGGGGGGAGGAGGGGAAAGGGCTGGCTGGGGGAGGAGGGAGGAGGGGGAGGGGGCTGGCTCCCAGAGTGTGCAGTGAGGTGAGGGAGGGGGAAAGGGCTGGCTGGGGGAGGGGGCTGGCTGGGGGAGGGGGCAGGAGGGGGAGGGGCCTGGCTGGGGGAGGGGGGAAGAGGGGAAGGGGCTGGCTCCCAGAGTGTGCAGTGAGGTGAGGGAGGGGGAGGGGGCTGGCTGGGGGAGGGGGCAGGAGGGGGAGGGGCCTGGCTGGGGGAGGGGGGAAGAGGGGAAGGGGCTGGCTCCCAGAGTGTGCAGTGAGGTGAGGGAGGGGGAAAGGGCTGGCTGGGGGAGGGGGCTGGCTGGGGGAGGGGGGAGGAGGGGAAAGGGCTGGCTGGGGGAGGAGGGAGGAGGGGGAGGGGGCTGGCTCCCAGAGTGTGCAGTGAGGTGAGGGAGGGGGAGGGGGCTGGCTGAGGGAGGGGGGGAGGGGGAGGGGGCTGGCTCCCAGAGTGTGCAGTGAGGTGAGGGAGGGGGAGGGGGCTGGCTGAGGGAGGGGGGAGGAGGGGGAGGGGGCTGGCTCCCAGAGTGTGCAGTAAGGTGAGGGAGGGGGGCAGGGGAGGGTTAGGAGGGAGGGGGAAGGGGGAGGGGAGGAGGAAGGGGGAGGGGAGGAGGAGAGGGGGCTGGCTCACTGGCTGACTTATCCAGCCAAGTCGGCCCATCTGAATACGCTGGAAAGCACAAATGGTAAACAAACAAAAAGAAAACAACCCCAGGCTCTGAATGGGTGGAATTTAGTTTTAAACAAGAACATGTTGTAGTGCAGCAATTTAGAAAACCTCAAATAAAAGCAGGCAAGTGTCTTTATTTTCATATGGCTTCTCACTTGCTCTTGCCCGGTGACAGTATATTGTAAGTGTAAGCCTGTGAACAATTAAAGTGATGTTTATGGTTTTCTTATTGCCTTATTTCTTGAAGGAAAGCACTGTAAACATCCAGTTTAAGTGGCGCATTAGCTTTATACCTACTAAGGAAACACTCCGCTTGCCTTAATGGGAGATCAAGGACACAGAGGCCACAGCCGAGTCCCAGAGAGAAAGCAGGCAGAGCTGGGGAGGCAGCTCCTCACCTCCTCTCCGCCTCACCTGTCAGCTGACCACACCACGGGTCAGGCGCAGGGGAGCCAGGCCCCCAGCTCCAAGCACCCCAATCCCTTCTGTCACCTTAGGGTCCCAGCCTGCTCCGGGAGCGCGTGTGCCCCTCGCCGTTGGGGGGAAGGCAGTCCAGCCTGTCATCCCCCGGCACTGGACGCTTCGGACCCCCACAGGGAGAGGGAGAAGACGGCAGCCAGCCTCCCGAGCCTCGCCTCACACACGTGATGCGTGACGTGACCGGGGGACACGGAGTGAGACCTTCGGAGGGGCCAGGGAAGGGACTAGGGCACTCCAGAGCCAACTCCAGACTCGGCAGAGCCTCTCCAGCAGGACGGTTAGAACCTCCCCTCCTCTACTTGGCCTCCGTCGGCCTCCCTCCCGCCTGCCCTCCTCTTCCGCCCACCCAGGTCGCAGACCAAGGCCACCAGCACAGCAGCCTTGCTTTCCCTCACTGCATGGGCCACACCTGCCACAGGGGGCCCTGGGGGCGCGCACACCCCCTTCCTGCACTGGACAGAGGGGCAGAGCGGGAGGGCCTTCTCCACATGGGGGCCAGGAGTGCCACCTCCACAGGCCCCCACGAGGACGGCCTGCACGCTGTCCCCTCCACGAGCTGCAGCGCCCGCTCCTGGGGGCGGCTCCAGCGCTCCTGGCCTTCCAAGGCCACCAGCCACGCCACAGAGGGCCAGGCAGCAGCCATGCCCACCTGCGGCATTGTCCCCTGGCAGCCAGCTGCTGCCAGCCGGGCACTGCCTGCTCAAGGCCACATCCACCCGGGGTGCCCGCTCTGGCCGGCGCTCAGGACCCCTGAGAGCCCCACCTCCATGTCCACGCTCTAGGTGTCTGCCATACCGGGGCCACTGCCAGGTCACACCGTCCGAACCTCTCCGTGACACCTGCCATGACACGTGTCACATGACACACACATCACATGATAGGTGCCGCATTCCAACAAGGACCGGAGGAAAGGGCAGCCCCACACGGGCTGCTGCACGAGAGCTCTGGGCCGTCCTCCCTCACCTCACCCTGCTCCAGCATCGGGCATTGCACCAGCCTGAGTCACCACTTCCCCGCCCACGGACCGAGAGGGAGGCCGGGAGGCCAGCTGTCTGAGGCCGGGGAGGAGACAACTGCCTGAAGACTGTGGCCCTTAGGAAAGAAGCCTGGGCATTGGAGGAATGACTTTCTACTGTCCTGGGCACGGGTCCTGGGCTCGCGGGGCCCTGCTCAGCACGTCACAGCAACTGACCAGCGCCATCTCATCCCAGAAACAACCCAGCGTGAACTCCACTCAGAGCTCTCGTCCGGATGGCAACGGCGGCATACAGCTGTGGAGCTGTGGAGAAGGCGGAGGGCAACCCCAGCTGGCCCGGCCTGGCAGGACTGAAGAGCGCCTGGCGCCGCCCGCCGCTGCCACCAAGGGTGGCTGCATCTTGTGGTCAGGCTCCGGGCCCGTGTGGGTTGTGGCCTCATCAGTCAGAAAGCCGGGGGACAGCCTCCACAGCTCAAAAAAGAAGAGGAAGAGGCGGCTGGAGGACGCGTGGTGCTCATTTGGGCTGAGGGTCAAATGACTGCTATCCAGTTCTGCGCCTTACATCTTACCCTGAACAGGCATCTAAATACACCACAGCACTATCATCATCATCATCATCATCATCATCATCAGAATGTCACCTGCATCTGCAGACCCAGAGGACTGCGAGGAACACGTTACTCGTGCAGCTGTGCCCTGGAGCTTTCCTTACACCCAGGGCCGCTCGCCACCGCTGAGCCCACACGCAAGTTCCCCGTGGGAAGCAGGGGTGAGAAGACAGGTGAGCCCAGAGCTGGCCCAGATGTCTCCGGGGCCTTGGGATCCCAGCCCTCCACTGGCTTCCAGAGTCCTGGTCAGAGTCGGGCACAGACCCGCTCGATGTGTGTGCTGAAGTAATGAGGCACAGAGAGGCTGAGAAGCTTGTGGTGGTGGACACAGAGCTGGAAAAACATCCCACTTGGGGGCCGGAACTCCTGGCCCTGAACTTGGACAGTTTCTGATGTCCCCTCGTGGCACATCACTCACCCAGAGCACCCAGCTCAGGGCTGCCAGAGGTGTTTACCAGCCAAGGACCAAGAGGGCCAAAGCCTGGGCAGAAAGCCAGCAAGTCTCAGGATGTTCGTGTTTAAACCACTCTGGGGCTCCTTGCTGAGCTAATCGGCCCCAGCCGAGAATGGACGTGGCAGCGGACACGGGCCAGGGCACGGCAGACGGAGCAGGCCGCTGGTGGGGCGGGAAGGAGTGGAATGGCTGTGCCCCGCCTCAGGGAGTTCAGGCGCGCACACGTGTCGGAGCGCTGTGTCTGGGGAGGGGGCCACGCCCGCCTCACTGGACAGCCCCGGCCCCCGACAGCTGCTGGACGGAAGGGTGAGCCCAGTCAGGAGGCCTGGCCTCACTCTTCGTGGCAGCACACACCAGTGCCCACTGCGCCACTCGGCATGGCAAGGCCTGCCCGGGACGGGCCTGCACCAGCTCCAGTGGGGTGGGGAGCAGGGGCCAGTGCTGCAGGGGATGCATGGCCTCAGAGCCTGAGGTCGTCCAGCGGCTTCTGGTCCTGGGTTCTCATGCATCCGATAGGCCTGTGGCCAGCAGTGCCAGGCAGCCTGGCACGGCTCTGACGCTAGTGTTAGCCTGCAGGTTTCAAGCTGCTCGTGTGTGCTCCTCCTGGAAATGCCGAGAGACGCCGAGATGGCCGGAATCTAAACCACTGCAGGCCTTTTCTAGCTCCAAAGTCCACACTGATTTCCTAGCACTACCTGTGGTCACGAAGGGCTGAAACCCAACAGACGCTTTGCTCCTGGTGCTGGAGGCCAGAGAGGCAGGGCCCTGGGGCCTGCGTCCTCCCGGAGCCGCTGGCAGCCCCAGGCCACAACCACCTGATGTGGACTCTGTGGACCTGCTGCCCTTCCTGTTTCTTAAGAGGGTTCCTGACCCTGGGCTTAGAACTGCCAAGGCGCTCACAGTCGAGGTCCTGGGTGGATGTGTCTTTCAACCCCAGCGTGGCTCACCCGATGGTGCCCAGAGCTTCACCTCTGTCCTACAGACAAAACATAGCCTGCCCTGCCCGCCTCTCATCAACCTCTGCCTCTAACACTGAAGTCTCCTATAGACACCGTCACCTCCATGGGTCCCCAGCCACACGGTAACTCTGGGCCTACCCTGAGCAAAATGCTTTCCACCTGAGGGCCTAGACAAGGCAGCAGAGAAGAACTTCCATCCCCAAAGGGAGGAAATAGGAGTGGGGAAGGAAGCATGGTTCCATGAAGGTTTGGAACTCTGAAGAGCAAATTCTGTCTGCTTCTGAGCCTGGAGACTGGTGCTCTGACTCGATCCAGGCCACTCTGGACTCTGGACTCTGGACTCTGTGCTTGGCAGGCCCCCGCCTTGGGCCTACTCCTCTGTCTGTGTCAAGGGTCCCTGCTTCCCTTTTGTTTTCTTCTGGCTAAACCGATCTAGCAGCCCACTTCTGGCCCGCAGAGCTCAGGGTCTACGCAAGCCCCTGGGAGAGGCCCCTGGGAGACCACGGTTTGGCGGACAGTGCCTCCCCCATGCCTGTGATTGGAAGCCCTGCCTTCCCGTGCTTGCCTCTGCCTGGGGCCGTGTCCTCCTCAGCTTCTCCTCACCACCCTCCACCCAGCCCCTCTCTTAGCCTGAACAGAGCAAAGAGCATTCAGCCTCCTGGCTCCAGCCGCCCTCTGGGCGTCTGTCCTGGACCTGCTCTCCAGATTGCAGCCTGCCGAATTCCACCAGGACGCAAGCCAACCCCCCCAACCAGAGCCACTGTCTCTGCAAAGGAAACGCCGCCGGACCCGTCAGACTCCAGCCTGGGCACCAAGGCCCCAGCGCTGCCCGCTGAGATGTCCCCACCTCCTTCTGTGAGATCCCTAACGGACCCTCCAGCTGCCCAGATGGCAGCACCCAGTATGTACTCAAACTGTCCCCTTCACCCCCGGCCTCCTCCTGCCGGCAGTGGGGCTCACGGAAACGGGGGACAGGAGGAGCCACGACCTCCTGCCAGCCTACGCGGGCTCTCACCTGGTCCCTGCTGTCACCTGGTCCCTGCTGTCACCTGGTCCCTGCTGTCACCTGGTCCCTGCTGTCACGTATCTCCGTGCTTCTCCGCACATATTCACCGAGCCCCTGCCTACTTTTCCTTGTGAGTCGGCTCAAGCTAAGTTGCCCAGGCTGGCCTCAAACCCCCAACCCTCCTGCCTTGTCCCTTCAGCAGCTGGGATTACAGACACGGTTAATACACCAGGGAAACAGAAGCCTTATCAAGGCACTGGAGACACAAATTGGAGCCAGGACAGGAGCAGGAAGGCGGAATGCTGGGGAGAAGGCGCCGCTGACCCCAGGTCCCTGAGGGTCCAGGGCGCCTGGCGGCCACGGGAGGGCAAAGCCCCTGGACTCCCGGAGTGAAGGACCGAGCACGCTCTCAATCTGCGTACCACCCGGAAGACTTATGGTTAAGAACATGCACGCCTGAGGTTCCAGCATGGGGGCGGGGCAGGGGCAAGTTCTAGAACAGCCTAGAAAACAAGCGAGAAATACAAAGGTACCCCAAATACCCCCCCACCCACGCGGGGGCTGCCTGAGCCCTGGAGGGCTTGCAGAGGGCAGCTGCTGCCCCTACACCCTCACTGTGGACTCGCAAGCCTGGCTCAGCTCGCCTTCTCTATGCAAAGAAGACCCAGAGCATCCCGGCAGGACCCAGGCTCCTGCCCACTGGACTTCATGAGAAGTCACGGCTCTAGGAGAGCGGCGCTTCTGGGCTAAGATGGGCCAGGGTAACCGGAGGGGAGGTGACAGCTGCGGGGACAGTGGGGAGAGCAGCAGGGCTGGCTGGCCAATCAGGGCCCAGGAGGCCAAGGGACGCGTCCCCACCTGCTGCTGGGAAAGGAGCGCGGTGCAAAACAGGGCAAGGAAGAGCTGACCTTGAGGGCAGGGATCTCCACGCTGTCCCCGAGGCTGACGGAGCCGGACAGGACGGTTCCGGTCATCACGGTGCCCTGGCCTTTGATGGAGAAGCAGTGGTCCACAGACATGAGGAACGGGCCCGAGGGGTCCCTGGTTGGGATGGAAATCTGGGACTTCAGGACCTAGGAAAGAGAAGTCTCTGCTGGGTTCTGCCAGATGGCAGCAGACAAGGCAGAGGCGCGCAGCAGGCAGAGCCACCGGCACGCGCTGGAAGCCCGGGCTGGCCACGACCAGACAGCTGTGCCACGGCTGCGGCCCCATCCTCTGTATCTTCTCAGCCCCACCCGCTCAGCCAGACTGAGAGGACACCTGGGGAGACCTCTCCATCCCATCCCATCCCATCCCCATCCCATCCTCACCTTCCCATCCTCCTCCTTTCCTCTTCACCTTCCCATCCTCCTCCTCTCCTCATCTTCCCATCCTCCTCCTCTCCTCATCTTCCCATCTTCCCATCTCCTCCTCCTCCCCTCCTCATCTTCCCATTGACTCCTCATCGTCCCATCTGTTCCTCCTCCCCTCCTCACCTTCTCATCCTCCTCCTCTCCTCCTCATCTTCCCATCGACTCCTCCTCCCCTCCTCATCTTCCCATCTACTCCTCCTCACCTCCTCATCCTCTTCTCATCCCCTCCTCATCCCCGCTCCCCACCCTCTCATCATCACCTCCTTGTCCCTATACCCCGTCCTCTCATCGTCTCCCCCATCCACTTCTTGTCCTCTTCTTGTCCTCTCCTCATCTTCCCCTTGCCCTCTCCTCATCCTCTCAGCTTCTCCTTGTCCACTCCTCCCCCTCTCATCCTCTCCCCATTCTCTCTCCTCTTCTCATCCTCTCCTCATCCTCTCCCCACCCTCTCATCTTCTCCTCATCCTCTGTCCTGTCCTCAGCGACCTGACAGGGTACCAGAGGCAGCTGCTGGAGGACACCTGTCACATGGCCTGAACACAGGCGCTTCCCTGCCTGGACCTCAGGACCTAAGGCCCTTCAGCTCGTATCCCTCAGGGATCACACAAGACGGTCCCCTTCCCCTCCCACACCAGGCGTCCACGACAGTGGACCTGGAATCTCACCAGCCAGTTGCACCTCTGCCCTCCCTGGCACCCCTCCAGAAAGGCTATGTCTGCCCAGCTCATTTCCCACCACAGCCCCTCCCCACACTGCATCTCCTTGTCCCCTACACCACATGTGAGGAAGCCCAGGTGTTGCGGTAGCTGGCACAGGGCAGGAGGGGGGCTGGCCTGGAGCCCAGGACGGGAGTTGTGGGCAGTGATTGGGTCTTCACTCCCTGGCCCTGGCAGAGACAGAGGCCAGTCCAGGCCAGTCCGTGCCAGTCTGCTGAGCGGGCCAGCAGGCCCCACAGCCCAGTTTGCTCATGCCAACTCTGTGCTCTGGGATGCTGTCAGAGCAAATCACCAAGAATCCAACGACTGCTTGGCTTTGTTGTTTCCTGACTGCATTCGGTAGTGAACGTTAGAAAGTCTTGGTCTTGTGATAACATTTTTTCTTACAAACAAGATTCAAAACAGGCTTTTAAAAGGAATATACAAACATCTCTTGTAGCCGCATTTTTGTGGATTTTACTTGAATGAAAACAGTCGCTGCGGCTTGCAGGCCTCTGGAGCCAGTGCACGGGTCGGAGCCGCTGTGCTCCGCCAGTGTGGGCGCAGAGGGGGCGAGGCTCTGGTCCAGGCCCATAGAATGGAGTGCCGAGCGCAGACACAACCTGGCTCTGACTCGGCTTCACCAGGCCTGGATGCAGGCCTGCCGTGCCATGGCCTTTCCTCAGGAACACAGGTGGCTTCATGGACAGACACCTTTGTGTGGGGCTGGGACAAGGTGTGGTGCCACAGCTGCAGCGAGTGCGCTGGGCGTCATTCTGAGCACGTGACACCGGGACACCTGTGCACCCGTCACCGCCCCCCCCCCCCCCCGCAGCCTGAGCAGGACAGCCTGGGCGTGAGTCGATGGTACCTCGATGAGCTCTGAGATGCCCTGTGGGGCTTCAGTGTCGGGGGCCTCTGGCCCTCCGGGCTTGGCTGCCACGGGCAGAATCGGTGCCCCCTGGAACCTGAAAGAGAGGAATAACACCACAGTCACAGAGTTTACTGCACTGCAGGAGGGAGGGGTGCCTGGCGTGGGCTCCACATGCCCCCCGAGGAAAGGCCTGGCATCTGGACACCCTTGTGAGGAGAAACTCCTGGGCTTGGAATGCCACCACGAGGTACATGCAGCAGTGTCCCCAGGGACAAGGCCCGGTCGACTGAGTAAGAGAAGGCCTTGATGGTACCCAGTCCCCAAGGGGCTCAGCTCCTGGTGGCCCCTCCCCGCACGGGCACCCAGAACACACTCTCCACACCCCAGACCTGCTCACACCTACACGACAGCCCTGCCGCCCAGAGAGCGGCTCGCGGAGGCCGTGAAGTCCTGCCACAAAATTGTGCTGCTCTCTTTAAACATGCTTTGACAAGGACCTGCGGCCATTTTCATGTGTTTTCCACTTCTCATGTGACACATTTCATGTGCTGCACACAACTGGCATCTCGCTCTCTATCCTGCCAGGATGTTTTTGGTGGTGCTGGAATTTGGCTGGCTGGGCAGGTTCCTCTGCCTTCCACGTCTCTCTTCCCGTCACTGTTTTTCCAGGTGTGGATTCACACCCTTGGCTGGGTCCTGCCTCAGATCTTCTTACATAGGTGTCATCACAGACCCCCCTGCCCCACACCACCACACACACCTGGCTTAGGGTTTTCCACTGACTGGCAGCACCCCCTGGCCTGCCGACCGCATGGCAGGGATGCAGCACCATGGCGGGTGCCCGTCACGGCTCACCAGGGTAACCCTCTGCTCTCAGAGCCCAGGCCGAATGTGTCCTTTCGGGGTCTGCAGCAGGCCTGGCCAGTCTTCCTCGCGCTCTCCTCCCTGGTCTCCTCCCCACCATGGGGAGCAGTACTGTGTGACCCAGGACACCCCAAGCTTACTCATTCATCACAGTTCAGGCAACAATGGGCAGGCAAGCGGCAAGCGGGCTGGTGGGCGAGCCTGGCTCCATGGTGAGTCCAGAGTTCAAAGCTCAGACTGAACGCACAGCGACACTGGCAGTGGCGGCTGCGTAAGAAGAACCCAAAGACGCTGGGCGCTGAGGCTCCCGCCCGTCACCCTAGCTACTCAGGGGGCTGAGATCAGAGGGTCAAAGCTCAAAGCCAGCCTGGCCACAAAAGGACCTGAGACTCTTATCTCCAATGAACCCCTAGAAAACGGGACGTGGGCTTGGCTCAAGGGATAGGGTGGTAGCCTTGAGCTGAAGAGCTCAGGGACAGCACCCAGGACAAGTTCAAGCCCCATGACCCACAAAAAAAAGAAGAGCCCAAAGACTCTCCTCCATGCCAGCAGCAATGTCACAGCAAACATGACCAGCGTCGACTTCCTGGGGACTCTGAAACAGACCAGGCTTGAGAGGCTTGGGGAGGGTTTACTCCAGACCAACCGACTTGGCTAAGTCTTGCAGATACTTTCAGCCTGCTGGGTTCCTCGCTTTCTACTAATTCTGCAGGAGTCTGGAAACTTCAGCAGCCAGCGCCACAAAAGCAGCAGCTATGACCACACAAGGACCAAGCCTGGGGCCCTGGAAGGACAGACGGCTCTGAGCTCCTTCAAAGCCCCTGACCCCAAGAACTGTCCTTACTTTTCTTGCCTGGTGGTTCTCAGAGGACCCCACTGGTGAGGCTGTACCTGGCCATGCTTATCCAGCGCAAGTCTTTCCCTCGAGGCATTTGTCAAAATAATCAGAAACTGTTGCTTACCACTACAGGAGCTAGAATGTAAGAGTGGAGGCTCAGCAGGGAGAGTCCCGAGGTGACAGTGCAGAACTGGGATCTGGAAGGTGACACACAGCCCAAGCGGGAAGCCTGAGAGATCAACCTACCCGCAATCAACCAGCAAGCTGCCAGGTGAGTGTGGCCAAGAGTGAGCACAAGAGTGCCTGGAGGGCGTGTGAGGCCCAGGTCAAGCCCCAGAACTGGCAAACGAAGAAAAAGAATATTATTCAGCCATAAAAAGAAGTGAGCGTGTACGAGGTATTCATCCCAGGAGATTATTTGTGTATGAAAAAGAAAACCCAGTCCAAAGAGGTGAAAAGTTACATGACAAAAATAAAAAATTAGGAGCCGGGAGTGTGGCCTAGTGGTGAGTGCTTGCTAGCATGCATGGAGACCCGTGTTTGATGCCTCGGTACCACATATACAGAAAAAAGCCAGAAGTGGTGCTGTGGCTCAAATGATAGAGTTCTAGCCTTGAAAAAGCCCAAGGACAGTGCTCAGGCCCTGAGCTCAAGGCCCAGGACTGGCAAAATAAATAAATAAAAATAAAAAATTAGTATCTCATTATTAAAATTACCTACTAGAAAGAGGGGATTTGAATACAAAGTAGTAAGAGTACAAGACGACACATAAGAATTATTTGTGTTTATATATACCACTAACAAATAATACAAAAAAGGAAATTAAAAAGCAACTCCATTTATAACAACACCTGTAGAATGAAGTAGGAACAAATCTAACTAATAGTATAAATGACTTGAACACCTGAACACCTCAAAATACTGCTTAAAAAAAAAAGTAAGCTGGTGTAGTGGCTCAGGCCTGTAATCCTAGCTACTCAGGAGGCTGAGATCTGAGGGTTGTGGTTCAAAGACAACAGGGCACTACGAAGCCATGAGACTCTTATCTCTAATCACTAGAAAATGGGAAGTGGGGCTGTGCTCCAGGGGTAGGGCAGTACCCTTGAGCTGAAGTGCTCAGGGACAACACCCAGGTCCAGCATTCAAGCCCAGTGATCCACCAAAAAAGGAAAAAAGAAAAAAAGGAAGATCTAAACGAGTGAAAAACCATTCCATGTTCACAGATGGTAAGATGCAAAGACCTCACTACCACCCAACCCACCCAGACTCCACTCTGTGCACGCTCCCGATCCATGCCACCCAGACTCCAGACTCTGTGCACGCTCCCGATCCATGCCCACCCAGACTCCAGACTCTGTGCACGCTCCCGATCCATGCCACCCAGACTCCAGACTCTGTGCACGCTCCCGATCCATGCCCACCCAGATTCCAGACTCTGTGCCTGCTCCCGATCCATGCCACCCAGACACCAGACTCTGTGCCCGCTCCCGATCCATGCCCACTCAGACTCCAGACTCTGTGCACTCTCCTGATCCATGCCACCCAGACTCCAGACTCTGTGCACGCTCCCGATCCATGCCCACCCAGATTCCAGACTCTGTGCACGCTCCAGATCCATGCCCACCCAGATTCCAGACTCTGTGCACGCTCCAGATCCATGCCCACCCAGATTCCAGACTCTGTGCATGCTCCCGATCCATGCCCACCCAGATTCCAGACTCTGTGCACGCTCCAGATCCATGCCACCCAGACTCCAGACTCTGTGCACGCTCCCGATCCATCCCCACCCACCCAGACTCTGTGCATGCTCCCGATCCATCCCCACCAACTCAGACTGTACAATCCCAGTCAAAATCCCAAGAACATTTTGCAGAAATGCAAACCTCAGATTCATGGGACTCTAAGTAGCCAAAACAATCTTGGAAAAAACAAGTGACCTCCCGCTCCCCGACAATGAACTCACAGTCTCAAAGTCCTCTCCTCAGTAAGCCCCTGACACGAGGCAGACCAGGGGGACGGGGTTTTAAAGCAGGCACACAGCTGTACGCACTTGGGTGGTTGTTTCACGGCAAGGGAAAGGGGAAAGGGTACTCTTTTTAACGAAGAGCACTGGAAAAACGGGATAGCCCCACACCAAAGAATGACACGAATTCTTACCTTACACCACAGACAAAAAAAACATCTCAAATGGATCAAAGACTTAATCTTAAAAACGAAAACTATAAATCATAAAGACACACACTAGGAAAATTATTCCTGATACTGGATTTGGCAGTGACTTCATAGACATGATTCCAAAAACAGAGGCAACAACAACACAAGAAGCAACAACAGATAAATTAGATTTCATCAAGACTTAGAACTTTTGTTTATTGAGATAGACTATCAAGAACTAAAAAGAGGCCCCACAGAATAAGAGAAAATATTTGCAAATCTCTGACAAGTGATTTATGTCCAGAATATGTAAGCCAACTCAATAATAACAAGACGGCCCTAGTATAAAATGGGCAAAGGACGTGAGCTCATCTCCCTCCGAAGGGCCTGGCACCACGCTCAGGCCATTTGTTGCGAGGGAAACACAAAGCGGAAGTATGAGAGGGCATGGCTGCTCCACATCCTCCAGGCTGGACATATGAAAGAAAGGGCTCTGAAGACCGACCAGGGTCCCCCTCCTCCTGCACGGCTAGTGGGGAGGAGCCTGAAACCAGCAGAACGCTCAGCCATCACGTGCAACGCACACACAAAAACACCCCTCAGCCGCAGTGAGAACACCAAGTACCAGGCCATCCCGCATTGAGAACGCAGAGCAGAGGTCCCGCAGCTGCGCCCAGGGAGGGGAGAGGTGGAAGTTGTTGTTTTGCCTATCATTTATACTGGGGATCATGTTGAAGGTCTGGAGGGAATGCGTTCATTTATTGTCAGTGAATAGTGAATTTACACATGATTAAAATGATACATGTTAGGGCTGGGAGTGTGGCCTAGTGGTAGAGCGCTTGCCTAGCATGCACAAAGACCTGGGTTCTATTCCTCGGTACCACATACATAGAAAAGGCCAGAAGTGGTGCTGTAGCTCTAGTGGTAGAGCTCTAGCCTTGAGAAAAAACCCAAGGACAGTGCTCAGGCCCTGAGCTCAAGCCCAGGGCTGACCAAAAAAAAAAAAGATAACTGTTAGCTGGTGGCTCACACCTATAATCCTAACTACTCAGAGAGGCTGAGACCTGAGGACTGAGGTTCAAGGCCAGCCTGAGTGGGAGAGTCCATGAGACCTCTCTCTCCAATGAACCACCAAAAATCTGGAAGTGGAGCTGTGGCTCAAATGGCAGAGTGCTAACCTTGAGAAAAAAAAATTCAGGGACAGTGCCCAGGCCGAGTTCAAGCGCCCGCGGCAGCTGGCACAAACACACGCATGCACACACGAATATCATACGTTTTTTACTAAGCGCATAAAAAATGTTAAGTCAGGCATAGTGACTCATGTTTGCAATGTTAGCATTCAGGAGGCTTAAGAGCTTGAGACCTGTGTGGGTTACATCATGAGATCCTGTCTAAGTGAACAAATGAATGAACAAAGAAATAAAGAACGAATATCGAAAGAAAATAAAAAGAGACGAGGCAATACTACATATAGTTTTTAAAAAATGTTGTTTTTGTTTTTAATCCCAAATTGCAACAGCTGCTGCTCCAAGGATCTTCAGGTGTCCTGCCTTTCTTTTAGCCAAGTATTCTGTTTTCCAAGTTCTCTTTCAATTGCTCTTTGGATAGGAAAAACAAAGTTTTCTGTTTTTCGGGTTTTGATGAATTATTGGCTCACTCTTTCGATAAACCGTTTCTTCCCATTTAAAAGAATGCACTTGTGCCCAGGATTGTACCCTAGTGTAGGGTGCTCGCCTAGCATTCGGGAAGCCCTGGGTTTGAGTCCTCGGTACCACACACATAGAAAAAGCTGGAAATGGCACTGTGGCTCAAGTGGCAGAGCGCTAGCCTTGAGCAAAAAGTGTCCGAGGGTGGTGCCCAGGCCATGAGTTCAAGCCCCAGGACTGGAAAGAAAAAAAAAAGTGCCTGAATGCTGGTTACAGTGGCTCACGCCTGTCATCCTAGCTACTCAGGAGGCGGATCTGAGGATGGCAGTTCAAAGCCAGCTCGAGCACTAAAGTCCTGAAGTCCAAGAGACTTTTATCTCCAATTAACCACCAGAAAACCGGAAGCGGGGCTGTGGCTCCAGGGGTAGGACGGTAGCCTCGAGCTGAAGAGCTCAGGGACAGCGCCCAGGCCAAGAGTTCAAGCCCTGCGACCGACAAAAAACAAACAAACAAAAAACCACCAGAAATCAAAAAACAGAGACGCCGCACTTGACAAGGAGCTTTGGACACAACCACTCCAAATGCTGGCGGGAGGGAGGGCTCTGCCGTGTGGACAGAGTGGGCACTGGCTCCCCAGGTCTCAGTCCGGTGGTCACAGGCCCCCCACCCGGCCAGGCTCTGGGGACGGCGGATGAGAGAAAGCGCCCAAATGGACGACTGCTCTGGCTGTCTGATAAAGTCCACCGTCTGACCTTCCACTCATTAATTAAGGTAGTAATACTCATTTAAACACTCAAGTGAGGATTTTCCTTACACACAATTAACCAAACTTCAAGTATTAATTTACCTTCAAAAGCACCCCAACCCTTCCCAGGCCTGGTCCATAAATGATCTGACACTCTATCAGGTGTATGCAGGAGTCCTAAAGGTCCGCTCTTCCCTTTCTGACAAGTAAATAAAACGGCGGGGAGATCAAATAACTCACCAGAAGAAGATACAATTTTTTATCTTCCTTTTTACAGTCTCATACCCACTTCCGTGGGGAATAACGAAGTCTGAATTCTTATGCAACACTTATCTAAATGTGTCGATTTTATCGGATTGATGAATTTTGCTAACAAAAGGCAGGGCTAGGAATCTTTTATGACATATTTGGTCCATTCAGAGACCGAGGCTTTAATTTAACCAACTTGAGGATTCTGGGGGAGAGCGGCAGGTGCTGAAATCATAAATGGAAAGGCCTATCCATCTTTATGACAGGGAGACAAAGACGCTCTCCACCGGCTCACCCTGGCAGGCCAGAGGCGGGAGCCGTGGCAGGATATTGTGCTGGCTGCATAGCAAAGAGGAAGCGACCCTGTCTCCCAGTGACCGCTGCTCGGGACTGATCCCAGGGGACTGATGAGACAAGGAGCCCTGCAGCCCCATCCTCGTGTCCTCAGCCAACCAGGATCAGTCACTCGTGGGCCGCCCGGACAGCCAGGCAGCCTCCGACCACTGGCCCTCACGCGCTGCCCTTGCAGCGTGCCCTCTCGGCAGCGCCCTCCCGCCCTGGCAGAGGCCAGAGCAGAGGCCAGAGCAACGGCCGATACAGTCTGTGGAGGCTGCTGCCTCTGATGCCCAGAGAGGCCTGATGTAGGGTTCTCACCTCAGGAAACCCTGCGGCCAGCCTCCACTCCACTCTCCGCTCCCCGCTGCTCCCGGCCCGTCACCTGCGGCCGGCGGCCACTGCAGACAAATCCTGCCCAGCCACCCTACACAAACGTTACGGCATCGAGGCAGAGCAGCTGGTCGCCCGCCAGATCCTTGCCCCTGGTGGCAACTCCAATGCCTGGCACAGAGACCTGGCCGAGACGTCAGATGGAGACTCCAGGCCAAGGCTGTGTCTTCACGCCCTGGACACAGGACTCAGGGCTCCTTTCCTGAGGCCTGCACTGAAGGGTGCCACACCCACACCCTCCACGGCGGTGCCCACGCCGCCCCCGCCCCCAGCACACTCACTTGGTGTTCTCCAGCGTCTTCTGCATTTTCCTGGTCATCCTGTCGATGGCTGCCTGCCTCTTGTCTTCGGCCAGGAGGTCGACCTTGTTGAGCACCACGATCAGCTTCTGGCAGGCGATCTGGCCGATCACCAGGCACTCTGCAGACTGGGTCTGCATGCCCTTGGTGACATCGATGACGAGCATCATCAGATCGATGATCTGAGCCCCTGCCACGAGAGGACACCCGGTCAGGAGGGGTGAGGAGTCCCCGGGCTTCCCCCGGGACTGGAGCCCGCCCAGCCTCACGCAGTCGACGGCCTGCCCGGGGCTGCACAGGCCGGGAGAAGGCTCGCCCGGCTCCACACCCACCCCACCCGCGGGTCAGTGCCTCATGTCCACCACTCCGTGGACACAGGGAGACATGGCTATGTAGAACGCCTGGGCTCTGTGCAGGCCACGTAAATGTCTCGATTCTTGCTCTGAGTGCACCCAGGGGCTTCCCACAGAGCTGAGGTCGGCCACCGCCCCTTCCTGCAGGGATGCCTGGCCCATCCATTCCTTCTGTCCTTCGTGGCTCCTCGGAAGAGCCCTGCAGTCGGCAGCGCCAGCACCCAGGCCTTGAACACCTCCCCTTACATTCAGCAGCTCAGAAGGCCCCGGGCACAGCATGGCACACACCTCCAGGATAGAGGAAGGAGCACTTGATGCTGCATGCCAGGGAGAGCAGGGACAGAACAAGGAGGGCATGTGTGCACCCGCAGGTGTGGGGGGGGGAGCGGGTACATGCTTCTCCCTGCCTAACAGACCCTGGGGGAGGGAGGGAGGGACGGAGGGAGGGAGGGAAGGACGGAGGGAGGGAGGAAGAACCTTCCTCTCTCTACATTCTTTCCTCCTTTTTAGTCAGAATCCACACAGAAATAAACGCTTCTGCTGTCGCTGTAGCGGGCGTGGGGCTTGAACTCGGGGCCTAGATGCCGAGTCTCGCTCCAGGCTAGCGCTCCACGGCGTCACTGCCGGCTTGTGAGTGTGAAGTCAACGCTGCCCGCAGGCTCACAGGAACCTCTCTGCCCAGGCTGGCTCCGACCTGACTGCGGTGGTGAGCCACGGGCACCCAGCAAGAAGTATTTTAAGAACAGAAACAGCAAGGTAAACTGAGGGCTGGCTGCAGGAGGGCTTTCTGCTCTCTGCGTGTGGCTCTGGGACCCCCTTCTCCTGGCCCACGCGGTGCTGCCATGGTGGCCCTCCCCCCCCCTTTCTCTCTCCCACCCCCTCTCTGTTGCAGCCGGGGGCTGCAGGGGTGCTGGCCGGCTCGAGGAGCTGGCAGGGGGGACCAGCACAGGGCCCAAGCCTGCAGACACTGGACAGCCACCCTGGGGCAGCAGGGCCCCAGCACTCCACCCTGTGGCCTAACTCTGGTGCCCAGGCGCCTAACCACCATGTCACACCGCCTGCAGGTCCCAGCAGGGCGCGCCTGCCTCGGGGGCTCCTCTCCTCCACCCACCCACCCACCCTGCCCACTCTTGCAGGGTGCTGGGCTTGACCAGGCCGGCACTGCTCTGGCCTCCCCGGCCCTGCACCCCCAGCAGCTTCATAACCCTTGCTAGGCTCAGCTGGGCAGATGGGGCCTCCCACTGCATCCCGTGGCCTCGTGGCCTCCTCACACACAGTGGGTGCCGGCGTCCGGCCCAGGCCCTGCAGGGCTCACTCCCGATCTCTCTGCACTGCTGGGCTCCAGAAACAGACTGGCAGCTCAGCAAGCTACACACAGCCAGGACCCAAACTCTCAGCGGCCGCCAGCCTCCCATCTCAGCCTCATCCGGCATCCACAAGCCAGCTTTGTTCAGCCAGCACCCAGCTCGGCTCCCTGGGACCCTCTGCAGCCCGTCAGCGCCGGAACTTCTAAGGGACAGGGTCAGGGTGACTTGGGGCGGCTCTGAGAACCAGGCACCACTGGAAGCAGGGTCACAGCAGGCAAGGGCCCCCCCGCTCTGCAGCACGTCTCCCTTCCTCCAGCTTCTTCATCAAAGTTCTGATCAAGCAACAGGAAGTGACATGACTGGCCCGTCTTGTCCTTTTCCAGAATGAATCAAACACTGTCCTTCTCCATTCCCAGAGAGCCAGCAGAGGAAATCACTGAGAGACCAGAGGGGCACAGTGAGCGAGTGGGTGGGAGGGAACGCAAGACCAAAACTCCAGGCTGACAAATGACCCTCTATAGTTCCCAGCCTATCAGGGCTTTCCATCTGGCTGTGTTGACTACAGAATCCTTGAAAGGTTTGCCGAGTAATTATAACAGGGTTAAAGTTTCTCAGTACTTGGAGAAATTACAATTTCTAATTCTGTAGATTATATATCTTAATCATTTTAAAAATAAAAATAATGAAAAAGTCACAGAGGTCAACATTCAAAAAAAGTCTAAATTATCTGTAAGATGTAATTTTTCTCTGGGACTGATGAGAAAAAAGAAAAACTCAGTTCAGGGGGAAAAAAAATTCAGCTAAAGAAAAAAAAATCACCTAAAACTTAAAACATACTTTGGCAACTATAAAATTGGATTTTTAAAAAAACTACATGGTAGAATACTTGACTAGCAAGCATAAAGCTCTACGTTCAGATCCGGTATTGCCTTCCCCAGAAAGCAAAAGAAAAGCAATTGGCATTCTAAGAAGGGAAGATGATATTAAATTTCAAGTGGAGAGCTTATTTCCAGAGATAGGGGCTTGGCTGGAGTGGGGGGACAGGGTACATCCTGAGCTCAAACTCCAATGCCACCAAAAATGTATTTTAAGCTAATGACTTCTACAGTATTAGGTGACCAAGCATCATCATCCACAATCTCAAAACCGCAGCGACGACCGTGACCACGGTGTGCACGTGATGTCCCGTTGGTCAGCTGTCCTGACCAGCACGAGTCTGGTGGCTGTGCAGTGAGGAAGGGTCAGACCGTGGGCAGGCGTGGACTGTGCGCTCTGTGGTCTGCCTCACGTGGGCGCTGCCATCAACACGCAGGCTCAGAGAAGAGAAACAGCCATGTCCAGGTGCAGCTGGCGCTCAAGCGGGCTGACCAGCCACGTCCACCCCCATGTGTACACAGCCCCTGTGGGGCTCCAAGGCTGCAGAGACCTTGTCAACACAAGCGCACAGCTCCGGGGCCGGGCGGGGACCGGAGGCCTCACTGGTCGTGATTGCTGCCAATCTCCCCAGTTGACGGGAAAGAACACCGGGACTCAAGCATGCTAAGTAGCTTCCCAAGTCACCCACATACCAGCAAGAACCCAGGGTTGGTCAGACGACAACCCAAGTGCCTACAGAGAGATCCGACTTGTTTTGCTGCAGCTCCGGCAGCCGGGAGGATGAGCGCCACGGCATCTGACTGCACCTAGCTGTTCCCACAGCTGGAGGGTTTTCTGAAGCAGGCCCATCCTGGCTGTGCTGTCGAATGCCACGAGTCCCACGGGTACCAGAGAGGCACAGGACAGTACAGAAAGGCCGCGTGTCTGCCAGGCCAGTGACGTCCACCCTGGGGAGGCAGCCCTCGGGAGCGCCGCGCGGGCGGCTTGCAGCACACATGCGCGCACGCGCGGCAGGCCCACGCTAGCTGTGCTCCCTGGCCGGAGAAGGCTGGCTCCCCTCAGCCTGCCAAATCCACCTGAGGCAGGGCAGCAGCCATCAGAGCCCAGGGCACCGCAGTGAAAGCCCGGCCTCCTGCCAGGCCACCCCTAGTGACCCAGAAGTCCTTCCGGATGCTCCAGTCCCAAAGTACGGGGGTCAGGGGGTGGGGAGGGGCGTGGGAAGCAGACCCAGGGTCTTGTTGCCACAGCAGAGCCTGAGAGAGACCGGAGCCCGGCCCTGGCTCATACCCGGCTGCGAAGCGGCATGTTCAAATTGTGCCAGGCTCGCAGCAGGCATTGTTTCACCTGTGCAGGGCCATGAGAGAGGAAAGCGGGCTGACATGGTTCAGAGACAGCATACAGACCTTTATGAATTAGCAGAGGCGGTAAGTGTGGGCTGCAGCAACATGGCCTCGGAGCCGGAGTCCCTGAGCAGGGTGGCTCAGTCCCCCTCCAGCCCAGTGGAGGCTGCTCCCCACTCCCCCCTCATTTCAGCGCCAGGTCACTCCCCACTCCCCCCGCCCCATCCCAGTGCCAGGCAGCTCCCTGCCCCCCCACGCTGTCCCAGTGCCAGGCCACCCCCCCCACCGCGTCCCCAGGTAGGCCACTCCCTGCTCCCCCCTCTCTGGCCCCAGCATGGCGCCACCACCTGCCACCAGGCTCTTCAGCTTGGGGTTCTATCTCATGTTCCTCATGTTCCTCAAGACAAATCCGAGGTCAGGGCTTGCACAACTGCAAGCAGCCAAAGGAGGGCTAAGACCCAGCATTGTCTGGACTCCCACGTTCTACGTGTGCACTCGCCAGCTGCCTCCTGGCCCGAGTCCTGCATTCCTCAGGCCCCAGGGAAGCCAGGGTGTCCTGCAGGTGCCGGGCAGGGGCAGACCCAGGGGAAGGCAGGCCGCCAGAGCCTGCAGAGCACACGTGCCACCTGAAGCCATCCTGAAGGAGGGAGCAACAGGAGCCATTCATCACCACCCCGAGGCCTGGGCAGCCGAACAATGACGGCTGTGTCAGCTGCGGGAGAACAGGACAAACAACAAAGAGAGGCCATGCCCAAGATCAAGGGAAAAAATAAACAGCTGGGGACAAGACAGCAGACAAACAGAGGTGCTGGACCCCTGCCAAAAGGAAGAAAAGCCAAAAAACAATCCGTGCTGGCGAGCCCTGCAAGGCACCACCGAGCCGAGAGTGGGGAGTGGGGCAGGATGCAGACGCCACAGGCGGCAGGTCCCGTCCCAAAACCTCCCTGTCCTCGCCAAACCACTGCACAGAAGACGCTGGGTGGCCACGTAGGTAAACATAAAGGTGAATCTATTTACATGTCATGCCTAAGTGAGCTCCAAATCTGAAAACAGAAAATTGAAAGAGCACTAGAAGAAAGGGTGTGACACTTGGCTTTCTGGTGGCCAGTTGGAGATAAAGTCTTTCCTGTCCCCATTGGCTTTGAACCAGCATCTTCAGGTCTCAGCTTCCTGAATAGCAAGAATTACAGGTATGAGCCATTGGTGCCCTGCTCAAATGTTATAGCTTCAGAGTAACCTTGTGTGATACAGAGTCTAGAAACAAAAGGGAAGCTGAGAAAACTTAAAAACATAAAAATCAGCTAGGCGCTGTGGCTCAGTCCTGTAATCCTAGCTACTCAGGAAGATGAGATCTTGAAATCTCCATTCAAAGCCAAAGCCAGCCTGGGCTGGAAATTTTATGAGACTCTTTTTGTGTTGTTGATTATGGGGCTCGAACTCGGGGCCCAGGCACTCTCCCTGAGCCTCTTGGTGCTCATTCTTCACTTGAGCCACAGAACCACTTCCTCTAGGCAACTCTTCTCTGCAAATTAACCTCCAAACAAGCTGGAAACGAGGCTGTGACGCTCCAGTGATAAAACACAAAAATCTCAGGGACAGGACCTAAGATGTGAGTTCAAGCCCCAGAACCGGCACAAACAAACAGCATAAAAATCAAAAAAGCTGCATAGGAGAAACGTGACAAAACCCAAAGGGTGGGGAATGTGGCCTAAAGACTCACTACTCATGAGGGAGTATTCAAGTTGGTAGTCAGCAGCTAGCAGGACTTCCCTGCTAGAGCCCCCCCCCCCCCCGCCCCCAAGCAGAGGGGCAGAGCTCAGAGCCCCCAGCCGGCGTTCCGATGATGACCCTCAGACATCCCGCCCTTTGACGTGGGTGAGGAAGAGCTAGAAGCACCTCCTCAACACCAGGGAACTTGGGAGGGTCGGCACGCCGGGTGTCTGGGAGGCAGGGAGAGATGTACTCTGGCGGGAGGCCAGGCTGGGGTGGACTCACCGGAGGGAGACACCTGAGCACAGACTCAGAGAAGGACGGGAAGGAGCTGAAGAGTGTCCAGGCCGGGGACCCATGTCCGAGGGAGGAGGAGGGGAAGCCAGGGAGCAGAGAAATGACACTCGCACACTCGAGGCTCAGACACGCACCAAGACCTCCCCCGGCAACCAGAGAAACACACACTAAGGCCACACAGGAGTCTGCCAAGGCAGCACAGATTCTAAGAGAAAACCCGCCGGCCCTGCCAGGCACCGCCACACCCACCAACCCCGCGTCACCCCACAGAACCACGTTGTAGTCTCAGGCAGAGAGCCACAGTACCCTCGACCACAGGTGAGACCCTGCGGGGAGGGGAGGGGCATGGCCTCCGGAGCCCCACTGGGCAGAGGCAGCCCGCTGGCACACAGGGGTGGGGCCACCCCTCTGCCCGCCCAGGGGGAGGAATGAAGGGTGGGTCTCAGAGGCATCGGCCCCCAGGACTCCCCCAGCACCCACACTCGTGGAGCCATGCAGGAAAAGTGCTGCTTGCCTGAGCGTGGCAATGTCTGAAGGCAAATGTTCACCATTTGCCTCTGGGAGATGGGAAGGAGGGCACAGGCCAGTCTCCTCTCCGCTCCCCGCTTCTCCTCTCCTCTCCCCTTCCCCACCAGTAGTCCAAGTTAAACTAGAACTCACGACCCTCCTGCCTCAGTCTCCCGAATGCTGGGATTACGGATGCTTTTGGTGGCACTCCGGTTTGAACTCAGGGCCTTGTGCTTGCCAGGCAGGCACAGGCCTTACTCCTTTTTGCATTCCTGGTTTTCTGAATAAGGGTCTGACATTTTATGTCTGGTCTGGACTGAACCACGATTCTCCTGTTTAGACTTCCCGTGTCACTGGGCCAAGAGTGGGAGGGGTCTACACAGCCGCTGGCCTGGGAAGGCCTCAGACCCCAGTGCTCCTGGAGGGGAGCTAGGATCACAGGCTTGAGGCATCAGGCCCAGAATGACGGGTTTCTTTTTTAAGGCAGCACAATAAAAATAAAATACTGGGGGCCGGGAGTTTGGCCTAGTGGTTAAAGTGCTTGCCTAGCATGCATGAAGACCCGGGTTCAATTCCTCGGTACCACATACATAGAAAAAAGCCGGAAGTGGTGCTGAGGCTCAAGTGGCAGGGCTCTAGCCTTTGGAAAACCCAAAGACAGCGCTCAGGCCCTGAGCTCAAGCCCAGGACTGGCAAAAAATAAAATAAAATAACATACTGGCCGTGTGTGGATGGCTCATGTCGGTAACCTTATTTACTTGGGAGGCTGAGATCAGTGGTTTGAGGTTAGAGGCCAGCCTGGGCAGACGAAGAGACTTTCATTTCTAATGAACTAGAAAAAAGCCGGAAGTGGAGCTGTGGCTCAAGTGGTAGAGTACCGGCCTTGAGTGCAAAATGCTAAGCGAGATCATGAGGCTGAGTTCAGCACAAAAAATAAGGAAGAGTTCCATCTAGCCAGGCACGAGGCTGCCCCCTGGAAGAACTCTGCACGCCAGCTCCAGGGAAGGTTTCACACTCCCACCCCGCTGAGCAGAAGCCATCGAGGGGCCACAGAGCCCTGAGAATGGGGCCACGCTGGTGAACCTGTCAGTCAGGGAGGACAACAGCGGGCTCTGCTGCACCACTGTGGCAAGGGACGGCGGGCAGGGAGGACTCCAGGCCAGCCAGCAGCACCAGGGCCACACAGAGGCGGGGAAGAGGCCGGGACATCACTCAGGACCAGCATGGCACCCGAGCTTCCTGCAGCTTCCTAGTAGCTTTTCAGCAAGCTTGAAACGATTTCAAAATGAAAACATGTAAATTGGGGTGGGGTGACTGGAGGTCAGTGCGGAGAGAATGGAGATGCTGAGGGGGCAGCTCTGAGGGGGTAGCAGGCCTGCTGCCCTCACCGCACAGAGGGCAGCAGGGAAGACATGCTGCCACGCACACAGCAGTGACCTGTCCACAGACACACAGGGGGTAGCAGGGGGGCTGCAGTGACCTGTCCACAGACACACAGGGGGCAGCAGGGGGGGTTGCAGTGACCTGTCCACAGACACACAGGGGCAGCAGGGTGGCCATGTTTCCGGGGAGTTTGTCTCGTGCCCTTTAAGCCACAGAGACAGATGCCCACCAAGGCCCAGGGGGAGTAGACCAGACCCCCCTGGTCAGGCCTAGGACGGACCATGCACCCAGAGGAAGTCTGAGGGAACGCACCAGCAGCAAGGCGGAGCTCAGGGCGGTAAGCAGAAGGGCTTGGAATCATGGTTGACAGGGTCTGGCTCGGCTCTTCTCCGCACACGGCCGCCGGCGCTCCCCGCCGCCGGATGCTGCTTTAACTAGTGTGTCTTTATTTTTGAGGGTAAGGGGGCTATCTGGACGGGCTCCAAACTCTGGATCTTCCGTGCTAGGCCTGCACCCGTAGGCTTGGCTCCTTTTTTTTTTAGGTAGTGTCTCTGTTGCCCACACTGGCCCCCAACAATCTTTGCACCTTGGACTCCCAAAGAGCCAACATCACATGTTCAGGACACTAAACATGACAATAAACCGCTATCGTAA
Source organism: Megascapheus bottae (assembly GCF_031878675.1). Lineage (NCBI taxonomy): Eukaryota > Metazoa > Chordata > Mammalia > Rodentia > Geomyidae > Megascapheus > Megascapheus bottae. The sequence goes on along the minus strand of NC_143541.1, from coordinate 9,510,320 downwards.
ATAGAGATTAACTGTAGGGATAAATAAAGCAAAGTTTGGAACAAGATTAAATGTTATTAGATGCTAATGAGAGGAAAGTGTGGCCCACTGGAGTTCCAGGCCTGCGGAACGGGTCAGCGAAGGGGAGGCAGTGAGAGGGCGGGGACTGGGAGGGCACTGCAGCGCCAGGCCCACCACTGCTGTCAATCACCCCCACCCCACCCCGGGCCCTGGGAGTGCAGGGACCACAGGCCAGGACCAGGGGCTGGGGACCAGGGTAAGGGGCCAGGGTGGGCTTGGGGGGCTGGCAGTGCCAAGGCAGGGCCAGGGCGGAGGTCTGCAGAGGCTTCCCTCCAAGTAGAAGCAGTGGAGTCTCAGCTCAGTGGGCCACAGCCCCCAACTGACCAGGGAACCTGGCCTGTCTGCTTCCTTAAGCTACTGTGTCACAAGCTATCCGGGGTCGTCTTTTCAGCTGACTTTGCACAACAGTACAACTCCTGTTCAGGAGAAGTGAAAAGGAGCAGAAAATGGAATTTGAAATGTAGAAATAAAATAATTGTGGGCCATGAGCTATAATTTGATTTCATGCTTTACGAGGAAATGGAAGAAGGCTTCCTCAGAATGTATGGTTTCTGCATCCCCTCCCCCAGCACCTAACCATTTTAGGATTTCCTCCAGCATGGGAGAGAAAATAGGATTGTGGGAAACGTCAGTTCTCAAGTGTCACTGCCACTCAGGGCAAGCTCGACTTTAATGTGAACTTCCCATTCTGGGTAAGAGGAAATTCTTCAATTAATAAACCGGGTGTGCGGGGCCAGTCTGTAAGTTTAATCAATTTCATCTGTACGTAGGATAAAAAGACTGACTATTCTACTTTTTCCCCCCTCGTTTTCCTTCTTTAAAAAAATAATAAAATGAATGTTTTATTTTAAATTCTTTGAGGTTCGTATCTCCTGTTTCAGGAAATATTGTCTATTCCATGCAGTGTACACGAGAACTCCCCACCGCTCTTTTTACTCTCACTAAGAACCGTTATTCAACAATAACTAAGTTATCCTCTGCCCTCATGCACTGTAACAGCTTCCGAGATGATGCGAATTATACAGGATTTTTGGCAGACCCCGAGGGGCTGGCGAGGGAGGAAAGCAGAGACCGATCACCAAATATGGATGCAGCCTTCTCCTGGACGCTGCACCTCGGGAAGAAGGCCTACGCTGGGACAGCAAGAACAAAGCTCACCACCAGTGGGGTCCCAGACCCGAACTCGGCCTGGCCGGGAAGGAGGGCCAGCCCGTGGCTAGCCGGCGTGGGCCTCAGGGGCAGCATCTCGGGACTCTGCCCATCCTAGCAGGGGATTTTCCTGACTCTGCTGAACAAACATTCAGACCTGATGACCAACCAGGACCAAAAGGACTCCACAGGGGGCAGGGGCTCTTGGACCTTTTGTCCCTTGGTCACTGGCCATTCTGTGTCCCCTGAGACAGGGTTGTGGTTGCTCCAGGGTGGAAAATGAGCACACTAGCATGTGTAGGTGTGGCTCCAGTGGCAGAGCTCTAGCACCCAGGGAAAAAGCCAAGCGAGAGCTCTCGACCCTGAGTTCACTCCCTGGCCCTGGCACGTGGGCACGCACGCGCGTGCATGCGCGCGCGCACACACACACACACACACACACACACACACACACACACACACACACACACACAGGCTCTGGACAGAGCTGACTCCAGTCTGAACCTTGCTCCACTTGCCAGCTGTGTGGTCTTTCATAAAACATCTGGCCTCTCTGGGCCTGGTTCCTCATCCGGAAAGTGGAAAAGAAACTGCCCCACACTCAGCACGGCCCTGGAGCACAGGCCAGGCGACGGTCCCCGAGCAGCGCCCACGGCCTTCCTGCCCCTGACATCAAGGGGCCTGGAGAAATGTTCCACGTTTTCTTGAGGCTGGTTGAGAGCTTGTCCTGCTTCTGTCTCCTCAGTAGCTGAACTGGCGGGCGCACGCCATCACCACACCAGCCAATTTTTCAAGTTTCTTCTTGTTTGTTTTACAAACAAATCTGTGATCGGTCCCATCCACGTGGTGTGAAAATGAGGAAACCTTGTCTGAAACAACTGGCTGGCAATGGTGAAGGTCTTGGCTTTGTAGGCAAAGCAAAGGCAGTGGCCCATTCGGGGACGTAAAGCTGGGCTGGAGCAGCCCAGCACTGAGCGCTGAGCAGGGGGAAGAACGGGTGCCAGGCATCAGTCTGCCTCCAGCTCCACCAGGCCAGCAATGAGGACTTTTGCACACAGGCTGGCTGACCGGGGGACATGTGGAGGAGCCCCCCGCCCTCCACAGGCTGCCGTGATAGATCTCCAGGGGAGAATGGAGATGGGGGAGGCGTGGGGGGCCGTGGGGGTGGGCAGGCCTTTCAGGGAACTGACACAACTCCTCTAAGCTCCCCTGATCTCCTTGCCCAGGGAGCCCTGCGTGGCCTCCACTCCAGACAGCGTCCATGGGGCCTGACACACACAGTCACGCTCTTGGGCCTGAGCTTCCTAGCATCCAACAAAAACCTGCCTGGAAGCGAAGGGAATTGGGAGTAGAGCCCCACGTAGGAAAGCTGCCAGAGGCAGCGGGCGAGGCGGGCGCCCGAGGGGGAGAGGCCAGGGAGGGGCCTCGGGCCCCCCGGGGAGCCAGCCTCTCCCCCACCCCGGCCGCCGTGGACGGCCAGGAATGGAGGCCTTAAGTTGCCAGATCTTCTGATTTCTCAAAAGTCAAAAATTCAGACTTGGATGCAATCTGCCAGATTATAAATATTGACAACCAATTCAAGAAATGTTTAAACTGTGTGGTCCAAACAAAATAAGTCCACGGCCAAAACGGGCCTGCCACTTGCCGGAGTGAGAGCTCTGGGGTGCGTTCTCTCTAGAAAGGGAGGTTGGAAGCAACAAGCTGAGCCAGGGGCTCCGAGGGCCACCAGCTCCACCCTGCCGGCTCTGAGGGGACGCGGGGCAGGGGCCCCGGGGGCTCTGGATGGCTACAGGCAAGGGCATGGATGGTCCGGCTGGCCTCTGGCCCTCCTCCCCGTGGCCCTAGCCACGACTGATGGGACCACACTCCATCCCAGCCAGCACAGCACCACAGGGTGAAGCCAGGGTGGCTCTAGGGCCAGAGGACTGAGGAGTCAACACAGGCCGAGCTTCCCGGCAGCCCCTAACATGCTATCCCCGCGTGGCTCTGTCTGTCAGCCCTGATACCAGCCCAGCGGGCAGAGTCCAAGAATGGCGTTGCGTGAACCTAGAAGGGAGCCTGGGCAGCACGGAGCTGTTGCCTGTGGGGACCCCCCCCCAGTGAACCGCCACCTCCACTGCAGTGCGGGCTCTGCGAGCGTCACTCCACCTCTGCGGCAGATGAGCTGCTCGTCATGCCCAGTGCACCCGCATGGAAGTGAAGCAGAGCGAAGGCGTCTGCTCCGAGAAAATCCCATTGCTGCACGCAATGACGTCAACTCCGTGGAGACCCCTGGCCTCTGGAGACACCCTGAAGATCCCATGGTGCCGGGGCCGCCCCCCTGCCAGGGTCAGGTCCACCAGAGTGGGGGGGGAGGGAAGGGGGGAGAGGGGGGGCGAGCAGGCTCCCAGGACCAGGCTCACAGAAAGCCAGCAGGGAGCCAAGGGAGAGGGAGGAGAGGGGGGAGAGGACAGGGAGGAGAAGGAAAAGATGGGAGGGGAGGGGAAGGGAAGAGAGGAGAGGGAGGAGAAGGAAAAGAGGGGAGGGGAGGGAGGAGAGGGAAGGGGAGGAACCTGAAAAGAGAAGGGCACGGGGATCTACCATTTAAGAAAGTAAGTAAAGTCAGCAGAACTGCTTCATGAGCCTGTGGCCTCAGCTGCCACGTGAGGCCACTGACGCAAGTGATGCAAATGAGCTCAAGACACAAGGAGACGTTTTCTGGACGGAGCAGGACTGAAGAAGGCCTGGCAGGCCACATTTCAGAAGGAGCAGCAGGCACCCGGCAGAGTCCATGGTCAGAGACACGCCGGGCCAGGAAGGCCCTGGAAGGAGGTGGCAGGCGGACGGTGTCCCCGACACCACCTGGTGTCCGCAAGCCTGGCCCAGGCGCTGTCTGCTGCGAGGGTGGTGGTGTCCCCTGCACACACCTGCGGGGCCCTGGTCTCCTGGGCAGGACCTGGCCCTGTCGCACGCGCGCACACACGCGCACACGCGTGCGCACACACACACACACACACACACACGCCTGTTAACAGTGGAACGGGAGGTTCCTCGAGGCACGTCACCTGGGACGCCCAGGCCGAGAAGGCAGCAGGCCACCGAGGACACGGAGCCTGCAGCTCCCAGGACGGGAGGCCCAGAGGCGCCAACGCGGGCCCGGGGACCAGATATGACTCAACGGCAGCGCGCGGGGCCGGACAGCTGTTCCCAATCTCCTGCGGAGAGGCGCACATGTGGCCCACCCAGGGAACGCAAGCGCTGGCCCCGGGGAGGACGCAATTTATTAGGGCCTCTCTAACCCAGTCGGCTGTGATGTCCTCCTTTATGTGGTTCACTGCAGGGCCTCTGCCCAAAGTACTCACTTCCTTCAGAAGGTGAAAGGGACACACTTGCCCAGCCACTCCAAGGAGCAGGGCAGGGCTCCAACCCGCCTGAGCCGCCGGGGCCCTCCTTCCCCTTCCCCCACACCCCCAGGCAGCCAGGCAGGGCAGGAGCACTCCTAAGCAGCCTGGGCTCCAATACAAAGTAGGAGTTATTACGAGTTACAATACATATAAAAGGGATAAACTGGTCTATTCAAAGAAGGGCTTCTGACCTCAGGAATTCCATTTACCTCCCCGAGTATCTTTTTGTGGAAGGAGGGGGAACAAGATTTGAAGAACACTCTCAAGAAATAGGGGAATTCAGGCTGAGAATGTGACTTCGTCGTAGAGGGCTTGCCTAGCAGGCGCGAAGCCATGGGCTCAACTCCTCGGCACCACATAGACAGAAAGGGCTGGAAGTGGCACTGTGACTCAAGTGATGGAGTTCTAGCTTTGAGCAAAAGAAGCTCGGAGACAGTGATCAGGCCCTGAATTCAAGCCCCTGAATGTAGGACTGACAAAAAGAAAGAAAAATTCCGAATATAAATGGAGCACTAAGTATGAAGGAATTCTTTTTTTTTCTTCTTCTGTCAGTTGTGGGGCTTGAACTCTGGGCCTGGGCACTGTCCCTGAGCTCTTCAGCTCAAGGCTAGCACCCTACCCCTGGAGACACAGTGACATTTCCTCCTTTCCAGTGATTAACTGGAGATAAGAGTCTCACGGTCTTCAGTGCCCGCGCTTACTTTGAGCCACGACCCTCAGATCTCAGCCTCCTGAGTAGGTAGAATTGCAGGGAAGAGCTAGTGCACCCAGCTTAGGGGGGAAAAAAAAAAGAACATCTTTATTTGGCTTTTGTGCTAGTCCTGGGGTTTGAAGTCAAGGCCTGGGCACTGTCCTGAAGCTTCTTTGCTTAAGCTTAGCACTCTACTACTTGAGCCAGAGCTCAAGTAGTAGACAATCCTGGGAATTGAACTCAGGGCCTGGGCACTGTTCCTGGGATTTCTCAAGGTTAGCACTCTACCTCTTGGGCCACAGCACCACCTCTGGTTTTTTTCTGCGTACATGGTACGGAGGAATCGAACCCAGGGCTTCGTGACGTCTGGGCAAGCACTCTACCGCCAGGCCGCCACCTGGCCGTCTTTTTTTTTAAATTGTTACTATAAAGGAGATGCACCCAGGGGCTGCTGTTTTTTGGGAGTTCACAGACCAGGTCTACGTCTACATTACACAAGGCAGCACGTGCGGGGGAGGACGGGCTGTCTTCGGGACGTGCTCAGGCACCGGGCACCTCTCAGCCAGCGCTGGCCCACGGGACACACCCAGCACAGCTGGGCAGTGCTCCTCTGGGCGGGCTGGCTGAGGGCCAGACCAGCGTGCTAAGGGGACCTGACTCACTATGGCGGCAGCACTGGAACCCGGTGCCTTCTAATTCCGTTCTTGCCCGGCCCTCCCACCTGGAGCCACAGTGCACTATGTTAGGAGCCTCTGATGTCACTGTCACCTCCCAGGATGCCAGAGCACCCCTCCTCTGCACCTGGGAGGCACTGCTCAGTCACCTGCCCAGCCTTCTCCAGAAGGACCTTAATGACAGGGTTCGTGGCACAGAGCGAGATAATATCCAGTCTCCCTCCTGGAATCCTCCATCGTTAATATTCCAGGGTCAGCCGATGGCCCCGGTCTGTCCCAGGTCACCGTCTATTGAATACGGACCTTACTAGCAGATGCACACACAGCAACTAAAGGAATTTTCCCTCACTGGTTGAGACAAAAAATTTAATCATCTCACTTTATATAACCAAAAAAACCTGAATTGTTTAAATCTCACATTATATTTTCTAGCCAACTTACGTTCTATTAGTGATAGACCACTGAATGGTTTTTCTTAGATCAAAACTTTTTATTATCAAATTATAATATATTATTAAAGATATGCCTCAGAAATGAAAACTCGGCAAGGACTCCAACAAAGGACTCGAAGAAAAGCTATCGGATGTCAGTCCTGTGGCACCAGCAGTACAGCCTCCTCCAGACCTCAGCACGCGAACACGCCCTCCGCAGACATGTGCACCCACGCCCACGCGGTGTGCCCCCCCGCACGCGTGCACACCCAGGCATGCTTCATGGTAGGGACACACAGAGAAATGGAACCCCAGATGGCGACGACGACGTCACCAGCTGATGGGACCTCGAGGGCCACCACTCCCGTGGTCCATCACTGACATGAGGCGCCCGCGAGAGGCCCCCCCAAACCACGTTCAAGTGGATGACACTGAAGATGCGGTCATGGCACACTTCAAGTTTCAGGGTGCAGCCCAAATGACACCATGAGCTTGCTCTCATCCCAGTGTTGGCATCTACCGGGTTCCTGGCCCATGCACAGAGCAAGAGCAGGGCTCACGCCAGTCTACGCCCCGTGAACACAGCCTGTACCTGGCTTGAGCTCCAGCTACCCAACCACAACTCTGCATGCCAAGAACCCCAGCTCTTTGCACGTGTGAGACGCCAGCGAGCAATGTGGGGTCTCTGTCTCAGCGCCCTCAGGGACCTCTCGTCGAGACCGAGGCGTGGGGACAGGACACGTATCGTATGCATGTGCACGTCGAGCCCCCCGCACAGGCCACGCCCGCCAGGAGACCTCTGGCTGCTGCAGCACACAGGGTGGACACTGTTCAGAGTGCTCTGTGCCCCCGTGTGTCTGAAGACCAGCCGGCTTCAGGCCAACCTGACCCCACAGCAGATGGAACCTTCCTCCACGCCCTTCCCTCTACCCTTGGGCTCAAGCTCAGCACGGGCCTTAGAAGGCCAAGGCTTGGAGGTTAATGGCTGATCTATGATCACTCAAGAGGGGACCCCAACCTGGGGCTGTGTATGGGAAGATCACAGCAAGGTGCTACATGGCGTCTAACTTCAGGCTTGGCACACAGCTCCCTCCTGCAAGGGCCCAGCCCTCGCCCTGGCTGTGGCCTCTATGGGGACGGAGTGAGGGGGAGAGACGCCTTTCGCTGACGGCTGCAGCTGCATTCGCACCCTTGGGTTTTGCTGCACCAGCTCCTCGGCTCTGGCACTGGCTCCTGCCACTCAAAAGAATCCCTGGACCCTATTACAGTCAGCAGCCCCTTTCCAGCCACTGCCGGACCGCTAGTCTGGGTCAGACACCTTCCCTCCACCCCCCAAGTCCCCGGGCACTTAGGAAAGGGCGTGGTGTCATAGCAGACGGTTAGGGGGGACTCTCGTGGCTGAGTCCACGGGAGACAAGCAGAGGTCTTAGAGCCCATGGGTCTAGGTGAAGAGTCAAGACTGCGCGCCAGGCTGTGAGGGGCAGCTCGCAGGCCCCTGCTGGGGCAGCCTGGCTGCAACCGAGGACAGGGTTTGCTGCCCACTGGTGTCACGGCTGCTTTGCAAGTGACCGGTATCAGATCCTTTTCATCTGTGGTATTTCTCCACTGCCCCAGAACTCACGCTTCCAGTCTTCCCTGCGGGCAGGGCACAGAGCTAGGGGCCTGGCACACAGCAAGCACACACCGTACTGAAGAATAAGGGTTGGAATCAAATCTGGGAATTCAAACTCAAGTTCACAGTCTTCTGTGTGTATGATAGCTTGTTAGGACCCAGAAAGCCATAAAATACATGTAGATAAATCTTAATTTTCACAAGTAATAACTCCCTTGAATTGTGTGGGCGCATGCGTACGTGCCCGTAGATTTTTTTTCTGAGCAAATTTACTGTACTGAAAATAAAATATTAAAAAAGAAAATGGAGGAGGAGGAGAGGAGAGGGGGGACGGTGGGAAGCAGGGAGCCCCTTGAGGAGGACTGGCTTGTGCCCCTTGGCTTGTCTCCTGCCTCCTGGCTGGCCCTGGCAGGACGTGCGAGGGACTGCCACCGGCAAGACAGGGCCCGGTCCAGAGCACTAGGGCTGTGTTGGGAGCTCTTCTCAGGACTTCTGCTTTTGTCCTACACTTACACAACTGGAGGCCAGGGAGGGGCTTAGCTGAGCTCCGTGAAGACAAAGCAGTTCCATGGCAGAACCTTCTCTCAAGTCTGAGCAGGAGACGAGAATGCCGGGTAAAGCCACCACCTCTGGGAAGTCTCCCTATCACCACCCACGGGATGCCAGAGGCAGGGGAGCGGCCTCCCTCCTCCTCTCCATCTTCCCCCACGCGTCCTGGAGCTTGGAACTGCACAGACAGAAGGTCTAGGGGGAGGGGGCTGGAGGAGAAGGAATAAAAGCTTCAAGATTAAAGTCACAGACAGAGACAGTTGGCTCCATTTTCAATAACTGAAAACACGAGTTGAGTCTGAATGTGTCCATTGTCTGTCAGAGGGGCAGCCTTCCCAGGCGGACGGGCTGGCGACACGCTGCCCCAGCAGGCTCCCCTCGGGGAGGAGCGGCCACCTCCACCCTGAGGTGCAGAAGCAGGTGAGTCCCCACGGAGGCCGTCCTGAGCACGCGTGCTCACCCAGACAAGGTGGAGCAGAGGTGTGAGACACGCCCGCCCCCGGCCCTGCAACGCCAACGCCGCCTCTTGGATCTGGACTCAGGAAATAATCCACCCAGGAAGACGCTGATTCTCAGATACTCTGTGCAGGCTACGCAGAGCAGAGATAAACTGGGAACAACCCAGACGTCCACACTGCCGGAGACAGTTACTGTTTGTTTATTTACATCTGCCTTGCTGCTAAAAGGACGTAAAGTAGCCTACAAAATTACACGGGGCCACGGGAGACATACAAGAGAAGGAATCACCACAACAGAGGAAAAAAGTCCTTCAAAGGACAAGTCCATCCAGGCGCCGGGGGTCACACCTGCCACCCTGGCTACGGAGGCTGAGATCTGAGGGTCCTGAAAACTTGCCCTCCGTCACCAGGGAACTAATCGCCCAAACTGAAAGCTAGCTTCTAGCTCGGCACAGAAACGGAAAGAAGGAAAAAGCAGACTTTAAATGATTTTGGATTGAACAAATAGAAGGAAAGCAGATTTCTTTCGTTTCCTCAACTCCAAAAACCACAGACCCCTAACTCTGCAACGAGTTTAGATTAAAGGAAGCATCTCAAACTGAGTCCAGACGAGGCGAGGACGAGGTGAAGGGCTTCTTACTGTACCCCACTGCTTCCAGGAACCGCCCCGTGCGCTGAGAGAGCTGGGGCAGAGGAGGGGCGGGCAGGACCAGCGGGCCAGTCAGCGTCTGCCCCGCACCGCAGGAGCCAAGGCCGACTCACACGGGAGAGGCTAGGGGGCTGAGTGAGCTGCTCACGAGCACTGCAGCACTGAGGAAGAAAACGGGGGAAATACAAAACCCCAGATAGTTTATTCAAATAAGAAAATATTAGACTCCAGAGCCGGTGAGGTGGCTACTCTGGAGGCTGGGATCTGAAGATCAAGGTTCAAAGCCAGCCCAGGAGACGCTTATTTCCAATTAACCACTAGAAAATGGGAGGTGGGGCTTGGCTCCAGGAGTAGGGCTGTAGCCTTGAGCTGAAGAGCTCAGGGCCAACACCCAGGCCCAGAGTTCAAGCCCATGACCCCCTGCCACACACACACACACACACACACACACACACACACACACACACACAAGCTAGATTCTAAAAAATCAAAACTCAAGGGGCCGGGAGTTTGGCCTAGTGGTTAAAGTGCTTGCCTAGCATGCATGAAGACCCGGGTTCGATTCCTCGGTATCACATACATAGAAAAAAGCCGGAAGTGGTGCTGAGGCTCAGGTGGTAGAGCTCTAGCCTTGAGAAAAGTCCAAGGACAGTGCTCAGGCCCTGAGCTCAAGCCCAGGACTGGCAAAACAAACAAACAAACACAGAAAGAGGCCATCAGTGGCCCTAGGACATGCCAGAATGAGAAGGTAGCCACGACACAGCACATGTGACACGCGTGTGCACAGGCACACAGGACATGTGTGCGTGGGCTGTGAGGCCCTCACCCCCGCCAGAGCGGCAGGCTCTGCATGAGCAGACACTCAATGGGAAAGGGAAAGCCTTGCTCGGTGACTGTGACAGTGCCACTGCTCTGGGTGGCCCCTCAACACCAGAGCTGGCTAATGTCACAGGGCGGCGAGGGAGCCCAGCCACCGAGGCTGGGCTGCACAGGTGCCCGTCCAGGCCCCTTCTCACCGGGGGGGGGGGGGGGGAGGGCGGGGCACGCACTGCACACGCCCCAGCTCTGCAAGCACCAAGTGCCTGCTCAGAGAGGAGCCGGGAGCTCTGGGAAGGCAGGCGGGGCAGAAAACTCTTGCCCCTGTGGCAGCCCCAGCGAGGGGGGCTGCCGGCAGCCCACCTGCCGTCTGCACAGTCAGAATGTCCCAGGCGGGGTGGAAACAGTCCGCTTGCTGTGATCCAGGCAGCGTGGAACACGTTAGCCATGCATTCCACAGGCCTGATTCCAGGACCCTCTGCAGGCAGACACTTCTGCCATCTTGGAGAAAGGGTCAGCAAAACCACGCCACCAAACTTTGGCCTGGGGCTCTGTGGCAGCCTGCCAGGCATCTGAACGCTGCACGTGATTGGCAGAAAACAGAGTTAAATGGAGCCCCTTTCATCTGCCCCACAAAAGAGAGGCCTGAGGCCTCCCCCAGCCTGCCAGACCTCACCCTAGAGGAAGCAGAATTCTCACCCTTCTCCCCACGCCCCTACCTCACACCCTTTCTCTTCTCCTCCTCCCTACACTGCTCACCCAGCAGAGCCAGCCTCCATCTCCTCCTCCATGCCCCCCAGCCACCCTTCCAGACTCCTGGCCTCGCTTGGGGACCTGCTTCCTCCTCTACAGCCTGCGGCCTCCTGCTTTCCCGTGCATTCTGGTTTCGGCTCAGGGAGGCACATTTTCCAGGCCACCTGGGCAGGTTTCTACCCTGAGGCCACATGAGCTCAAGTCCCGCTGGGCGGCCCTCCCGAAGCTGCATCTGGAGGCTAGTCCACGGCTCAGGGTGGGGAGGCGTGGGGCTTCACCGGCGGGGCTTCCCGTGGCTACACCAGAACACTGGGCAGAGAGAGTGGGGGAGCGGGGCCGGCCTCCCAGACCCGCCTGCAAGGGCACCGGGCCTTCTGAGCAGCCGGAGGGACACCAACCTACAACCCGGCAGACAGAGCTTCGAAAACCAATTCAAAAGCAAGACAGCAATCAACAGACTAGAAATCAGAGCCTGGGGGAAGACCTTCACATTTACGGCCGACTGATTTTCAACAGGAGTGAACACGTCCACGGAGGAAGGGTACTTTCCACATGCAACCAACAGGGTTCTGGCTCACACCATGCAAAACCTCAAGGCTGAGTCCCACGGCCAACGCCTACAAACCTGGCTGCCGGGGACCAAGAGGTGGAGAACTGCAGAACCGAGTCTGGCCAGGCAGGAGAGTCCACAAGACCATCTCACCCAGCGACCAGGCACAACAGTGTGTCAGGCCAGGGACAGGGGCGGGAAGGCCTGCAGGAGGTCAGCGGGCCCAGGCCAGGCTTGAGAAGCCCATCTCCACAGCGGGGAGAAGCGGGGAGGCGAGGCAGGAGGTGACCCACTCCTGCAATCTCAGCGACGGCCGGGAGCCACAGCAGATTAGCGATAGCGGAATAGCTCTCAAAACCCAGGCAAAAATCCTCACCACGTCACATTAGGTGATGGTTCCTCACATGAGACACCCACACCACAGCGACAAAAGGAAAAACAAACGGGCCTTCAAAACGAAAGCCTCGGTGTTCAGGGGTCAGACCGCCAGTGGCCCACACCTGACGTCCAGAGGGCCCACACAGTAAAACCCCACCTAATCAGCAGCTGGAGACGGTGACGCCCCCCTCGCCTCCTGGCTGTGTGGGAAGCATAACTAGGCAGATCAGAGTCCAGACCAGCTCATGCCTGCACCCAAGACCCTGCTTTAAAAATACTGAGTGCAGCCGGGCGCAGGAGCTCACACGTGTAGTTAGCTACTCAGGAGGCTGAGATCTGAGGAGCAAGGTCCAGAGCCAGCCCAGGAATCGAAGTCTGTGAGACTCATCTCTAATTATCCAGCAAAACACCAGAAATGGTGCTGTGGCCCAAGTGGTAGAGAGCAAAGAGCTCTGCGATACCCAGGCCCTGGGCTCAAACCCCAAACGACCATAAAGCAACAGGAACTTCACCAATAAAGACAACCCAATTAAAAAGTATGTAGAGAGGTGAGCAAGCATTTCTCCAAAAAGACATATTAATGGCTGTATGAAAACAAACAAACATCAACACCATCGGTCCTCAATGACAGGGTACCTCACGTCCACCAGCGTGGCACTAACAAAGAGGACGGCCAAGGGTGCCAGCAAGGACACGAATGTCAACCACCACCACAGCGCAGTCACCACGTGACTCAGCAATCCTCACCCAGGCACGCGCGCGTGCACACACACACACACACACACACTAGAACGTGAAATGCTGATGCGTTGCTGCATGCTCCCACTGGTGAGCCTTAGGCCCGGGATGCTGAGTGAAATGGACCAGGCATGGAGGACACCGTGCTGCAGGTCCGGCTCTGTGCGGATCCTAGAGTCGCGTGGTGCGTGTCCAGGCTTCGGGAGGGGACTGGGAGCTGGTGCTTACTTGATGAGGACAGAGCTGCAGTGGGGATGACAGGAACACCAAACGCTGGTTAAAAGGAAAAAAAAAAATGTGTGGCCATCATTCATTTTTTAAAACTAGGGAGAAAATGGCATCTACTAGAATCGCGTGGCAGGTCACTGTTCAGGGAGAGCCTAGGTAGGAAAGCCCATCGGACTCTGATCTGCAACTGACCACCAGAAAGCCACAAGAGAGCTGTGGCTCAGGTGGCCTGCACCAGCCCGGGGCTGAAAGCCGAGCAGGAGCTCCAGCCCCAGTTCCAAAACATCCAAAAAAGCAAAAGCCCCTCCTGCTCCCCCGGCAGCCCTACAGCCCCAAGACCACTTCCACCGGAGGTCCACCTCCGTGGCCAGCGGGACACAGAGAGCCACTGGCCACGCTGAGCGCGGCCCAGGGCCCAAGCGCGCCTGCGCCTGTGGGCAGTCTTCCCAGGGCAGGCTGTGTATACAGCGCCATTGCAGAGACCCGGCCGACGGCCCACTCACTGCCACACGGGAGGAGCCTCAAGGAGATCCCTAGTCACATTCTGAGTTTCTACCAGGCACGAGTATCACCTAGTGAAAAGCCTACCTTTTAAAAACACTGTTGTCTGTGGAGCTTGAACTCAGGGTCTGGGTGCTGTCTGGCGGCTGCTTTGCTCAAGGCTCTACTTTGGGTTTTCTGGTGGTTCACTGGAAACAAGAGTCTCACAGACTGCCCTGCCCAGGCTGGCTTTGATCCTCAGGTCTCAGCCTCCTGCACAGTCAGGATTACAGCCGTGAGCCACCACGCCTGGCCTCTACTACTCTTTTAAAGCTGTGGCTGGATCTCCTTCCCCTGCAGTTTGAGGCCGTTAACTAGAGTTCCTTTCTCATTTACTCAAAAGACAGAACAAAACTCTCCCCAGAGCTCAAGGACAACACAGAGAAGCTCCGTACCGGCAGCTGCATGTGCGGCGCCGTCCATAAACTGAGCGTGGACACCTTCCTGAAGGAAAGCAAACTGCTCCCGAATATTAACTCAAAATTAGCACACCACGGTGCAAGTTCCTGCTTCTTATGCCCAGGACACCTTTGACTTTGGTAGCCTGGCCTAATGGTGTTGAGGAGAGCTTCCCTCACGCCTCTAAGGATAGACGGGGCCTCACCAGCAGGAAGGGAGATCCTTCCAAGAGAGACACCCCAAAACTCCTCATCAAAAGCCATCTCTGTGGAACCAGGGCCTAATGGTAGAGGGCTTGCCTAGCATGCACAAAGCCCGGGGTTGTGCAGTACCACATACACAGAAAAAGCCAGAGTGGTGCTCAAGTGACAGAGCCCTAGCCTTGAGCAAAAAGTGTCTAAAGACTGGCAAAAAAAAAAAAAAAAAAGCCACCTCTGCTATGGCTCAAGCTTAGGGCCAGCCCTCGGATCTCCTATACACTAAGTATAATACAAGAAGCAGATCAAAGGGCTTTCTTTAAATGCAATTATTCTCGTGTGTTTTAATGGTTAAAATATGGAAATTTGAGGAAGTTACTCTCAAATATGATTCACAAACAATGGGCTTTTATCTACCTCCCAAAAAGTATGGATCTTGGGGAAAGAATTTTTTTGATCCTGATAAGACAGTAATCTCCTACCTTGCTGACTCAAATGTACTTGCATATTAATTGCTTCAGACCCTAAATCCCTGCTGAACTGGCTAAACTATGGGCCAAATTCAATAATCCAGCAACCTCCCTTTCAATGCCTTACCAAGATAACTTTGCATGTTTAATTTAAAAGTACTGATCGCTTTTAAATGAAATGCTAACGCCAGCCAGGCTCCCGGCCCACCAGGCAGTGCACGCTGGACGGCCAGGACTTGCAGCCTTCAGACGGCCAGGAAAGCAGCTTGCAAATGGCATCTGTTCCCACAAATCAAACTTTTAAAACATGCCCCTTTAGATTAATTTTCCTGATACAGAGGCAATGAGAGATCTAGCCACAGATACCCAAATAGTATCTACTCCGATTGTATCTGATTAGCAAAAAATACACAACCCCCAGTCAATGTGAATGCCTGCCCTATTCCAGCTGAACTGACCTAAGGCATTTTTTCCTTTCTCTTTTGCAACTGTGTTCCATATTTGACCCCTCAAATTTATTTTAAGTAGTTTTGCAAACAGCTTCCTCTCCCCCTTCCTCCCTGACGCAGCTCACGTTTCCACTCACAGGACATGT